>NC_084617.1:34690158-34865158 GCF_033978795.1 Nerophis ophidion
CTTTGAGCAGTTTTGACTTTAAGAAAAGTATTTTCGGGTTGCTTTTCAGTCGCCCGCGTCGTCTGCCTCTCGCTCTCGCTCTCGCTCTCGCTCTCGCTCTCGCTCTCGCTCTCGCTCTCGCTCTCGCTCTCTTCCGGGTCGCATGCGCTTCGTCTCGTTCTGTCGTTGTCTCTCCGCCTCTCTCCCCGATGTTCACGGCTGCCGCCCTTTTAAACAGTGCGAGAGGATTCATTAATTCTATACAGGTGCGCGATTCACGCACCTGATCTCGATTGTGGCGTCGCTCCCGGCACGCCCCGCCTCGCCGCTCGCTCGCCATCCCTGCCTACTCGCCGCCATCTTGCCTTGCCTCTCTGTCGGACTGTCGGCTCCGCCTTTCCACAGATAATAATTAATGATATCATAATATTTCATATTATATGTAACAATATTATGTTCTGTTATAGTGTTATGTTATAAATGATAATATATAATAATATTATAATATTTCATAATAATATAATGTTACAATATATATATTGTATTTTATATTTGGCAACACTAAATTGTCTCTAGAGTGTGAATGTGAGTGTGAATGTTGTCTGTCTATCGGTGTTGGCCCTGCGATGAGGTGGCGACTTGTCCAGTGTGTGCACCGCCTTCCGCCCAATTGTAGCTGAGATAGGCTCCAGCGCCCCCCATGATACCGAAGGGAATAAGTGGTAGAAAATGGATGGATGGATAATAATATATGTTGTGATATTAAAATATGTGATAATAATATCATATGTTTTGATAGTATAATATGTTATGTTGTGATACGATAATATGTGATAATAATACATGTTTTATATGTAATATAAGAGTAGGAAAGATGTCAAATGTTCCTGCAACGTGAAAATGAAGAAAATGTTGTGGTGTCAAAGAAAGACAACATTAATCAGCGCTTTGTTGGCAGGATCCCGCGGTGGCAAGGCAGAGACGCAGCGTGGAGGCAGTCAACCATGTGGGCGTTGCTATAGTGTCCAGCGCCGTTACCACGGTGATCTCCACGGTCCCGCTTTTCTTTTGCGTCATCGTGCCTTTCGCCAAGTTTGGCCAGATCGTGGCCATCAACACCGCCGTCTCCATCTTCTTCACCCTCACCGTCACCGTGGCCATGTTGGCCAGCGCCGCGCCCGCCGCCTTCCGCAGGACCCCCTGCGGCGTGCTGAAGGCTGCCCTTGCCGTGATGGTGGCCGCGGCTGCGGGGGGAGCTCTGTGGTGGGCCGGGGGTCAGGTGGGGGCGTGGTGATGATGTCATTGGTGCTGTAAGTAACTTGAATGTATTATCTTGGATCTTTTCTCTGCCCCATCACAACAATTACACTTAATAAAAAAACAATGTCTCTTTTTTCACCACCAAAGACAATATTTCCTACACTATTGGCCTGTCTCACAAACACAAACATGACTTTCCACTCATTTATTTGTAGGTGTGTGTGGAAGGATGCAAACATTCTTGATGATGAAATAGGAAGTAGTCAGCCAGCTAAGAAATGAAAAGACACACAAAAATGGCATTCAACTATTTAAAACAAACAACTAAGGATAATTTAGAATCTACTTTACAGTTTGTTTTTAGTTACTTTTCCCACTGGCAAACAATGAAGATTGTATAGAATGGTACATCTTTACGTACAACGAGATTTTTACAATGATCCTAGGAGCTATGTTGTCTGGGGGCTTTAAGCCCCCTGGTAGGGTCTCCCAAGGCAAACTGGTCCTAGGTGAGGGACCAGACAAAGAGCAGCTCGAAAACCTCTATGAAAAGTAAAAACAAAGGACCCAGATTTCCCTCGCCCGGACGTGGGTCACCGGGGCCCCCCTCTGGAGCCAGGCCCGGAGGTGGGCCACGATGGCGAGCGCCTGGTGGCCGGGCCTGTACCCATGGGGCCCGGCCGGGCACAGCCCGAAGAGGCAACGTGGGTCCCCCCTCCAATGGGCTCACCACCCATAGCAGGGGCCATAGAGGTCGGGTGCATTGTGAGCTGGGCGGAAGCCGAAGGCAGGGCACTTGGCGGTCCGATCCTCGGCTACATAAGCTCGCTCTTGGGGCATGGAACGTCACCTCACTGGGGGGAAAGGAGCCTGAGCTAGTGCGCGAAGTAGAGAAATTCCGGCTGGATGTAGTCGGACTCACTTCGACGGACAGCAAGGGCTCTGGAACCACTTCTCTTGAAAGGGGCTGGACTCTCTTTCACTCTGGCGTGGCCGGCAGTGAGAGGCGACGGGCTGGGGTGGCAATTCTGGTTGCCCCCCGGCTTAAAGCATGCACGTTGGAGTTCAACCCAGTGGACGAAAGGGTAGCTTCCCTCCGCCTTCGGGTGGGGGGACGGGTCCTGACTGTTGTTTGCGCTTACGCACCAAACAACAGTTCAGAATACCCACCCTTTTTGGGTACACTCGAGGGAGTACTGGAGAGTGCTCCCCCGGGTGATTCCCTTGTTCTGCTGGGGGACTTCAACGCTCATGTTGGTAACGACAGTGAAACCTGGAGAGGCGTGATTGGGAAGAATGGTCGCCCGGATCTGAACCCGAGTGGTGTTTTGTTATTGGACTTCTGTGCTCGTCACAGTTTGTCCATAACAAACACCATGTTCAAACATAAGGGTGTCCATATGTGCACTTGGCACCACGACACCCTAGGCCGCAGTTCCATGATCGACTTTGTAGTTGTGTCATCGGATTTGCGGCCTCATGTTTTGGACACTCTGGTAAAGAGAGGGGCGGAGCTTTCTACCGATCACCACCTGGTGGTGAGTTGGCTGCGATGGTGGGGGAGGATGCCGGACAGACCTGGCAGGCCCAAACGCATTGTGAGGGTTTGCTGGGAACGTCTGGCAGAGTCTCCTGTCAGAGAAAGTTTCAATTCCCACCTTCGGAGGAACTTTGAACATGTCACGAGGGAGGTGCTGGACATTGAGTCCGAGTGGACCATGTTCCGCACCTCTATTGTCTAGGCGGCTGATCGGAGCTGTGTCCGCAAGGTAGTTGGTGCTTGTCGTGGCGGTAATCCTAGAACCCGCTGGTGGACACCAGCGGTGAGGGATGCCGTCAAGCTGAAGAAGGAGTCCTACCGGGTTCTTTTGGCTCATAGGACTCCAGAGGCAGTGGACAGGTACCGACAGGCCAAGCGGTGTGCAGCTTCGGCGGTCATAGAGGCAAAAACTCGGACATGGGAAGAGTTTGGGGAAGCCATGGAAAATGACTTCCGGATGGCTTCGAAGCGATTCTGGACCACCATCCGCCGCCTCAGGAAGGGGAAGCAGTGCACTGTCAACACCGTGTATGGTGCGGATGGTGTTCTGCTGACCTCAACTGCGGGTGTTGTGGATAGGTGGAAGGAATACTTTGAAGATCTCCTCAATCCCACCAACACGTCTTCCTATGAGGAAGCAGTGCCTGGGGAATCTGTGGTGGACTTTCCTATTTCTGGGGCTGAGGTTGCTGAGGTAGTTAAAAAGCTCCTCGGTGGCAAGGCCCCAGGGGTGGATGAGATCCGCCCGGAGTTCCTTAAAGCTCTGGATGCTGTGGGGCTGTCTTGGTTGACAAGACTCTGCAGCATCGCGTGGACATCGGGGGCGGTACCTCTGGATTGGCAGACCGGGGTGGTGGTCCCTCTCTTTAAGAAGGGGGACCGGAGGGTGTGTTCCCACTATCGTGGGATCACACTCCTCAGCCTTCCCGGTAAGGTTTATTCAGGTGTACTGGAGAGGAGACTACGCCGGATAGTCGAACCTCGGATTCAGAAGGAACAGTGTGGTTTTCGTCCTGGTCGTGGAACTGTGGACCAGCTCTATACTCTCGGCAGGGTTCTTGAGGGTGCATGGCAGTTTGCCCAACCAGTCTACATGTGCTTTGTGGACTTGGAGAAGGCATTCGACCGTGTCCCTCGGGAAGTCCTGTGGGGAGTGCTCAGAGAGTATGGGGTATCGGACTGTCTTATTATGGCAGTCCGATCCCTGTACGATCAGTGTCAGAGCTTGGTCCGCATTGCTGGCAGTAAGTCGGACACGTTTCCAGTGAGGGTTGGACTCCGCCAAGGCTGCCCTTTGTCACCGATTCTGTTCATAACTTTCATGGACAGAATTTCTAGGCGCAGTCAAGGCATTGAGGGGTTCCGGTTTGGTGGCCGCGGGATTAGGTCTCTGCTTTTTGCAGACAATGTGGTCCTGTTGGCTTCATCTGGCCGGGATCTTCAGCTCTCACTGGATCGGTTCGCAGCCGAGTGTGAAGCGGCCGGAATGAGAATCAGCACCTCCAAATCCGAGTCCATGGTTCTCTCCCGGAAAATGGTGGAGTGCCATCTCCGGGTTGGGGAGGAGACCCTTCCCCAAGTGGAGGAGTTCAAGTACCTAGGAGTCTTGTTCACGAGTGGGGGAAGAGTGGATCGTGAGATCGACAGGCGGATCGGTGCGGCGTCTTCAGTAATGCGGACGTTGTACCGATCTGTTGTGGTGAAGAAGGAGCTGAGCCGGAAGGCAAAGCTCTCAATTTACCGGTCGATCTACATTCCCATCCTCACCTATGGTCATGACCGAAAGGATAAGATCACGGGTACAAGCGGCCGAAATGAGTTTCCTCCGCCGTGTGGCGGGGCTCTCCCTTAGAGATAGGGTGAGAAGCTCTGCCATCCGGGAGGAACTCAAAGTAAAGCCGCTGCTCCTTCACATCGAGAGGAGCCAGATGAGGTAGTTCGGGCATCTGGTCAGGATGCCACCCGAACGCCTCCCGAGGGAGGTGCTTAGGGCACGTCCAACCGGTAGGAGGCCACAGGGAAGACCCAGGACACGTTGGGAAGACTATGTCTCCCGGCTGGCCTGGGAACGCCTCGGGATCCCCCGGGAAGAGCTGGACGAAGTGGCTGGGGAGAGGGAAGTCTGGGCTTCCCTGCTTAGGCTGCTGCCCCCGCGACCCGACCTCGGATAAGCGGAAGAGGATGGATGGATGGATGGAGATTTTTACTTCATGACGTCATACATTTTTGCTGTACACTACTGATACTTCAGTGAATGTATGTCACACTCAATAACTGTATAAATGCTGCACTGATACGAATATGTGCCACCTGAATAAATTGCAGGATTACCCCGTGAACAATATTTATTTTTGATTAATCACATAAGTAAACTTTAATGGTAATTTTATACAGCCCTAATGTGTGTGTGTGTGTGTGTGTGTGTGTGTGTGTGTGTGTATGTGTGTGTGTGTGTGTGTGTGTGTGTGCAAACCCCGTTTTCATATGAGTTGGGAAATTGTGTTAGATGTAAATATAAACGGAATACAATGATTTGCAAATCCTTTTCAACCCATATTCAGTTGAATATGCTACAAAGACAACATATTTGATGTTCAAACTGATAAACATTTCTGTTTTTGCAAATAATCATTAACTTTAGAATTTAATGCCAGCAACACGTGACAAAGAAGTTGGGAAAGGTGGCAATAAATACTGATAAAGTTGAGGAATGCTCATCAAACACTTATTTGGAACATCCCACAGGTGTGCAGGCTAATTGGGAACAGGTGGGTGCCATGATTGGGTATAAAAACAGCTTCCCAAAAAAATGTGAACCCCTTTGTCCACAACAGCAAATAGTCTAACAGTTTAAGAACAACGTTTCTCAAAGTGCAATTGTAGGAAATTTAGGGATTTCAACATCTGCACTCCATAGTATCATCAAAAGGTTCAGAGAATCTGGAGAAATCACTCCACGTAAGCGGCATGACCGGAAACCAACATTGAATGATCGTGACCTTCGATCCCTCAGACGGCACTGTATCAAAAACCGACATCAATCTCGAAATGATATCACCACATGGGCTCAGGAACACATCAGAAAACCACTGTCAATAAATACAGTTCGTCGCTACATCTGTAAGTGCAAGTTAAAGCTCTACTATGCAAAGCGAAAGCCATTTATCAACAACATCCAGAAACACCACCGGCTTCTCTGGGCCCGAGATCATCTGAGATGGACTGATGCAAAGTGGAGAAGTGTTCTGTGGTCTGACTAGTCCAAATTTCAATTTGTTTTTGGAAACTGTGGATGTCGTGTCCTCCGGACCAAATAGGAAAAGAACCATTCAGATTGTTTTAGGCGCAAAGTGTAAAAGGCAGCATCTGTGATGGTATGGGGGTGCATTGGTGCCCATGGAATGGGTAACTTACACATCTGCGAAGGCACCATTAATGCTGAAAGGTACATACAAGTTTTGGAGCAACATATATTGCCATTAAAGCAATCTTATCATGGACGCCCCTGCTTATTTCAGCAAGACAATGCCACACCACGTGGCTTCATAGTAAAAGAGTCCGGGTACTACACTGGCCTGCCTGTAGTCTAGACCTGTCCCCCACTGAACATTTTGAAGCCTAAAATACAACAACAGAGACCCCGGACTGTTGAACAACTTAAGCTCTACATAAAACAAGAATGGGAAAGAATTCCACCTGAAAAGCTTCAAAAATGTCTCTCCTCAGTTTATTGAGTGTTGTTAAAAGAAAAGGTGATGTGACATAGTGGTGAACATGCCCTTTCCCAACTACTTTGGCACGTGTTTCAGCCATGAAATTATTTTTTAAAAAAAATTAACTTTATAAAAATATCAAATATGTTGTCTTTGTAGTGCATTCAACTGAATATGGGTTGAAAAGGATTTGCAAATCATTGTATTCCGTTTATATTTACATCCAACACAATTTCCCAACTCCTAGGGAAACGGGGTTTGTATGTATGTATGTATGTACAAATATATGTATATATACATACATGCATACATGCATGCATTAATACATACATTCATGCACATTCATACTGACTTAAGACACTTGCATACATACATATACATAAATATTTGTACATATATACATACATGTACATACTTACATGTATGTATATGTACATATATGTATGTAAGCATGTATGTATGTAAGTATATACATACATGTATGTATACATACATATTAACATACAGACATGTATACATACATACATGCATACATATATACATGAAACATGTATATATGTATACATATACAACCCCCGTTTCCATATGAGTTAGGAAATTGTGTTAGATGTAAATATGAATGGAATACAATGATTTGCAAATCATTTTCAACCCATATTCAGTTAAATATGCTACAAAGACAACATATTTGATGTTCAAACTGATAAACATTTTTTGTGCAAACAATCATTAACTTTAGAATTTGATGCCAGCAACACGTGACAAAGAAGTTGGGAAAGGTGGCAATAAATACTGATAAAGTTGAGAAATGCTCATCAAACACTTATTTGAAACATCCGATGTGCAGGCTAATTGGGAACAGGTGGGTGCCATGATTGGGTATAAAAGCAGCTTCCATGAAATGCTAAGTAATTCACAAACAGGGATGGGGCGAGGGGCACCACTTTGTAAGCAAATTGTCGAACAATTTTAGAACAACATTTCTCAACGAGCTATTGCAAGGAATTTAGGGATTTTACCATCTACGGTCCGTATAATCATCAAAAGGTTCAGAGAATCTGGAGAGATCACTGCACGTAAGCGATGATATTACGGACCTTCGATCCCTTAGGCGGTACTGCATAAAAAACCGACATCAGTGTGTAAAGGATATCACCATATGGGCTCAGGAACACTTCATAAAACCACTGTCAGTAACTACAGTTGGTCGCTACATCTGTAAATGCAAGTTAAAACTCTGCTATGCAAAGCAAAACCCATTTATCAACAACATCCAGAATAGCCGCTGGCTTCACTGGGCCCGAGATCCTCTAAGATGGACTGATGCGAGGTGAAAAGTGTTCTGTGGTCTGACGAGTCCACATTTCAAATTATATTTGGAAACTGTGGACGTGGTGTCCTCTGGAACAGAGAGGAAAATAACCATCCGGATTGTTATAGGCACAAAGTTCAAAAGCCAGCATCTGTGATGGTATGGGGGTGTGTTAGTGCCCAAGGCATGGGTAACTTACACATCTTTGAAGGCACCATTAATGCTGAATGGTCCATACAGGTTTTGGAGCAACATATGTTGTCATCCAAGCAACGTTGTCATGGATGCCCCTGCTTATTTCAGAATGCCAAGCCACGTGTTACAACAGCGTGGTTTCGTAGTAAAAGAGTGTGGGTACTTTCCTGGCCCACCTGCAGTCCAGACCTGTCTCCCATCGAAAATGTGTGCCACATTATTGAAGCGTAAAATACGACAGCGGAGACCCCGGACTGTTGAACGACTGAAGCTCTACATAAAACAAGAAAGAAAAATAATTCCACTTACAAAGCTTCAACAATTAGTTTCCTCAGATCCCAACTGTTTATTGAGTGTTGTTAAAAGAAAAGGTGATGTAACACAGTGGTGAACATGCCCTTTCCCAACTACTTTGGCACGTGTTGCAGCCATGAAATTCTAAGTTAATTATTATTTGCAAAAAAAAATAAAGTTTATGAGTTTGAACATCAAATATCTTGTCTTTGTAGTGCATTCAATGGGTTGAAAAGGATTTGCAAATAATTGTATTCCGTTTATATTTACATCCAACACAATTTCCCAACTCATATGGAAACGGGGTTTGTATATGTTTACATATAAGTATGTATGTATGCATTTGTTTGTATGTATGCATGTATGTAATTTCATACATGCATACATACATACATGTATGTTCATATACATAAATGATTGTACATGTATACATACATGCATGTATATGTACATACAGTACATGTATGTAAGAATGTATGCATACATTTATGTTTTTACATACATTTATACATACATACATTCATACTTGGATACATACATACTTATATGTAAACATACATATATGTATACATACAAACATGGATACAGTTTATATATGTATACTTACATGCTTACATACATACATTCACACATGTAAACATACATACACACATGCACACATACATCCTTCCTAAATATATACACACATACAGACATGTATACATACATGCATACATGTACGTACATATATATATGCATGTATATATGTATGTATGCATGTCTGTATGTATGTTTGTAAACATGTACAGTATTTATTTAAGTATGTACTATATGTATTGTCATATGTATGGATATACATATGTATACGTACACACATTTATACAAACATGTATACATATATAAATACATGTATACATACAGTACATACATACATGTATGTACAAGTATGTAGACATGTACATACATGTATGTTAGTATGTATGTATAGATGTACATACATACTTACATACATACCGTACATACATGTATGTATATGTACATACATTTATGTATGTTTTTAAGTGTGTATGTATATATGTATATTCATACATACATGCATACATAGTTTTATACATAAATACATGTATACATACATGTACATACATTCTTGGATGTACATGTGTACGTACATTTACATAAATACATGTATGTATGTATAAATACATGTACAAAAATGTTTGTATGTATGTACGTACTGTACGTACATATGTATTTATGTACGTATGTATACATTTATATATAAATACATGCATACATACATGTATACATACATACATGTATACAGACATACATACATGCATGTAAACAATACATATATGTTAACATACATACACACATGTATACATACTTACATTATACATACATACATGTATATATACATACATGTATAAAACACATGTATACATACATTACATATTACTTACAGGTATACATGCATACAAACATGTATACATATATACATACAGTACATACATACATACATGTACACATAAATGTATACATGCATACATACAACTTACATATATAAATGCATGTATACAAACATGTATACATATATACTTGCAGTACATACATTTTTACATACATGCATGTATGTATACATACATTATGTATGCATGTATTCATATGTATACAGTACATACGTACTTACATGTATACATACATATATGTATATATACTAATTTACATACTTGCATACATATATGCATATATATGTATACACACACATATATATATACATATATGTATACATATATATATATATATATATATATATATATATATATATACACACACACACATATACACACACATATATAGATATATACATGTATACAATCATATGTACATATATTGTATTGGCTGGAGTGGAATGATATCACATCAAAAGTGTACAACACAGACACATGAGTCATATCTTTATTACCCCAAGTTACAGGGCACACACAATGTTCAAGTATGCCTGAGGAACTAAATGAAGCAAAATTTAAAAATAAAACAATTTAGAAGAGGAGATAAAATGCATTTAAAAATAAGTGAACTGGCATTGCACTTCACAAAAATCCATAGAAGCTAATGATTTTGGAACAATTCACTGTAAAGTGCTAATTGGTTCGAGCAAAGCACATGTTTCTTTTGAAAGATCACACACACGCACGCACGCATACACACGCACACACACACACACATGGAGGAGGTACAGTAATAGTCATCCTGCAAGCAATTAGCAACCAGAAGACCATTGGAGCACATTTCATTTATTAGTCCTTTAATAAGATAACTGCTTCCTTAGTTATGCTAACAATACAAATGCTGGTGTTGTCACGTCTTCTCTGGATCACATGCAAACTGACAGAACAAGTCCTGTCGAGTCCTTCTCATCCAAGGACGACGAGGAGGGACAAGGGAGGAGCGTGGGATGCCTTCCCAAAATCCTCCTCTTCCTGCTGACTGCGGATGCCAAGGTTTGGCGTGGAGCATCCTTCCTGCAGGTCCTGAGAATCCACTGGGTGGTGCCGCGCTTCAGCTGGCACCTTGGAAAAAAACAACACCAAAAACCAAAAAAAAAACTAAAGAATTATCTGGAGGGGGTTGGTCAATAACCCCCCCCCCTCCCTGCTCCCCTACCCTCCCCGCTGTCCGCCAAAGTTGGACCTTCACTCCACCGCCCCAACCCAACCATAAAAAGGTAAAAACAAGCAGAATGGCTTTACTCCTCACAGTCTGCGGGGGGCGCTAGAGGTGCGCTTGGTGGTGGTGGTCTTGCTTCTGTTCTGTCGTGTCTGATCGGTGGTGGCCGAAGGTTTCCGAGCGTTAGGCTGGAGCCTCCCCTTGGGGCCCCTCCGGGTGCCCCTTTGCCCCGCACGGCCCCTTGCGGCCCCCACTCGTCACTTGCGAGAGTGCAGGGTGTCCTGGAACTTGGTGCTGGTGTAGCGCACGTGGAATCCTTTCTTGTTGATGGTGTCGTCCGAGCGGAACTTGATGACAATTGAGTCGCCTGCAGAGTAAATCTCCTCTGGAGGCTGATGGAAGAAGCAAAGAACACTTTTTATCAGTTGGGGGCCACTTTCACAGCTTTAGGCTGCATATGCGCACGCACACAAACACACATATATACATGTATATTTGTATGTACCTCTACATGTTTGTATGTATACAAGTATGTATGTATGCATGTATGTATGTATGTATGTATGTATACCTGTAGGTATGTTTGTATGTATACATGTATGTATGTATTGATGCATACATGCATGTTTAGATGTATGTATGTATACTTGTATATACATGTTTGTGTGTATAAATGTATGTATGTGCACATGTATGTATGGATACATTTTTGTATGTGTACATGTATGTATGTATGTATTTGTGCGTATGTATGTATATATGTATTTATGTGTACATGTTTGTATGTATTTATGTATGTATGTGTACATGTATGTATGTGTGTATGTGTACATGTATGTATGTACAGTGAGGCAAAAAAGTATTTAGTCAGCCACCGATTGTGCAAATTCTCCCACTTAAAATGATGACAGAGGTCTGTAATTTTCATCATAGGTACACTTCACCTGTGAGAGACAGTATGTGAAAAAAAAATAAGGAATTCACATTGTAGGAAGTTAAAAAAAAAAAAAAGTAAATTATGGTGGAAAATAAGTATTTGGTCAACCATTCAAAGCTCTCACTGATAGAAGAAGGTTTTTGCTCAAAATCTCACGATATATGGCCCCATCCATTCTTTCCTTAACATGGATCAATCGTCCTGTCCCCTTAGCAGAAAAAAAAACAGCCCCAAAGCATGATGTCCCCCCCCCCTCCCCCCATGTTTCACAGTAGGTATGGTGTTCTTGGGATGCAACTCAGTATTCTTCTTCCTCCAAACACGACGAGTTGAGTTTATACCAAAAAGTTCTATTTTGGTTTCATCTGACCACATGACACTCTCCCAATCCTCTGCTGTATCATCCATGTGCTCTCTGGCAAACTTCAGACGGGCCTGGACATGTAATGGCTTAAGCAGGGGTACACGTCTGGCACTGCAGGATTTGATTCCCTGTCGGCGTAGTGTGTTAATGATTGTAACCTTTGTTACTTTGGTCCCAGCTCTCAGCAGGTCATTCACTAGGTCACCCCGTGTGATTCTGGGATTTTTGCCCACCGTTCTCATGATCATTTTGACCCCACGGGATGAGATCTTGCGTGGAGCCCCAGATCGAGGGAGATTATCAGTGGTCTTGTATGTCTTCCATTTTCTGATGATTGCTCCCAAGGTTGATTTTATCACACCAAGCTGCTTGCCTATTTTAGATTCACTCTTCCCAGTCTGGTGCAGGTCTACAATTATTTTCCTGGTGTCCTTCGACAGCTCTTTGGTCTTGGCCATAGTGGAGTTTGGAGTCTGACTGTTTGAGGCTGTGGACAGGTGTCTTTAAACAGATAACGAGTTCAAACATGTTCCTTTAATACAGGTAACGAGTGGAGGACAGAAGAGCTTCTTAAAGAAGAAGTTACAGGTCTGTGAGAGATCTTCTCCTACAGATCTTCCTTGTTTGAAGTGACCAAATACTTATTTTCCACCATAATTTACAAATAAATTCTTAAAAATTCCTACAATGTGAATTCCTAGATTTTTTTTCACATTCTGTCTTTCACAGTTGAAGTGTACCTATGATGAAAATTACAGAGCTCTTTCATCATTTTAAGTGGGAGAACTTGCACAATCGGTGAATGACTTAAATACTTTTTTGCCCCACTGTATGTATGTATTTATACATACATGTATGTAAGTCTACATGCATGTATATATGTATGTATGTATGTATGTATGTTTACAAGTATGTAAGTATACATGTATGTCTGTATACATATATGTAAGTATACATGTATGTTTGTATGTATTTGTACATGTATGTATGTATGTATACATGTATGTATGTGTACATGTGTGTATGCATTTATGTATGTATGTGTACATGCATGTGTGTATGTGTACATGTATGTACGTATGTATCTATGTTGGTAGGTTTGTATGTATTCATGTATGTATGTTTACATGTATGTATGTATGTATGTGCACATGTATGTATGTCTACATGTATGTATGTATGTATGTATGTATATATGTATAATGTATGTATGTATACATGTATGTACACATGTATGTATGTATGTGTACATGTGTGTATGTATTTTTGTATGTGTGTGTACATGAATGTATGTGTACACATGTGTGAATGTATGAATATGTGTGTGTATGTATACATGTATGTATGTAAGAATGTATACATGTGCGTGTATGTATGAATATGTATGTATGTATACATGTATGTATGTATGTATGCATGTATGTATGTGTACATTCATTTATTTATGTTAGAGATGTTCAATAATGGCTTTTTTACCGATATCCAATAATCTGATATTGTCCAACTCTTAATAACCGATACCGACATACTGTATACAGTCGTGGAATTAACGAATTTTGATGCCAAATTTTGTTGTGATGCCCCACTGCATGCATTAAACAATGTAACAAGGTTTTTCAATATAAATCAACTCAAGTTATGGAAAAAAGTGTCAACAAGGCATTGCCATATTTATTATTGAAGTCACAAAGTGCATTATTTCTTTTAACATGCCTCAAAACAGCAGCTTAGAATTTGGGACGTGCTCTCCCTGAGATAATCTTTCTTTTCTTAGTTTATTTCGAACATGACATACATACAACATTATACATCAGTTAATTTCATCATTTCGCAATACACAATACATCATGTCCGAAAAGGAGTAGGAAGAAGCAAAGCTTATTCAATCCTACCCCTTTTCCACTTCAGAGCGCCCACAATATATACATTCATTCACTGACCTTCTTTACAGCAAAATATCAAAATAGCAAAATGACATCTATGAGTGAGTAACACAGCAGTTTTCTAAGATGTACTTAATTATTTCAGTCATTATTAACATACTAAGATGAAGAATATCTTATTTTCAATAAGTTTGAAAGTGTTTCTCATAATACTTCTTCTTTGTACTTTGTAAGCACTATTAATTTAAACATCCTCTTAAACTGGCTCATATCAGTACAATGTTTAACTTCTTTACTTAATCCATTCCATAATTTAATTCCACATACTGATATGCTAAAAGTTTTAAGTGTTGTACGGGCATACAAATGTTTTAAGTTAGATTTTCCTCTAAGGTTATATTTCTCCTCTTTAGTTGAGAAGAATTGTTGTCCATTCTTTGGTAGCAGGTTATAATTTACTTTGTACATCAATTTAGCTGTTTGCAATTTTATCAAGTCATCGAGCTTTAATATTTTTGACTCAATAAATAAAGGGTTTGTATGTTCTCTATAGCCAACATTGTGTATTATTCTAATCGATCCTTTTTGTAACACAGTTAACGAATGTAGCGCACATTTGTAGTTTTTTCCCCATATTTCTACACAGTAACTCAGATATGGTATCACTAGCGAGCAGTAGAGAATATAAAGTGATTTTTGGCGCAGGACGTATTTTGCTTTATTCATT
Source organism: Nerophis ophidion (assembly GCF_033978795.1). Taxonomy (NCBI): domain Eukaryota; kingdom Metazoa; phylum Chordata; class Actinopteri; order Syngnathiformes; family Syngnathidae; genus Nerophis; species Nerophis ophidion. The sequence goes on from NC_084617.1 coordinate 34,705,012, forward strand.
ATTGAAATATTTTTGCCACCTTATGTTGTATGTTTTGTATATGAGATTTCCAGTTCATTTTATCATCTACTAATACTCCCAAAAATCTGGTTTCTTTTACCCTTTCGATATCTATTCCATCTATTTATATTCTTGTCTGATGCTCTTTTCTACTGTTACCAAATAGCATTATTTTAGTTTTACTGAGATTCAAGGATAGTCTGTTTTTATCAAACCATTTTTTTAATGTATTCATTTCTTCCGTTATTATTTGTATTATCTTCTGTGTGTTCTCTCCTGAACAGAAAGCAGTTGTGTCGTCTGCAAATAAAACTAACTTCAAGTCTTTTGTAACTTTGCAAATATCGTTTGTATAAAGATTGAACAATCTTGGTCCCAGTATTGATCCCTGGGGTACACCACAAGATATATCCAATCGTGTTGAACTATTTTCACCCATCTTCACATATTGCTTCCTGTTGGTTAAATAACTTATTATCCAGCTCAAGACCAAACCTCTGATGCCATATCCTTCTAGTTTTTGTATTAAAATATCATGATTAATTGTGTCAAATGCTTTTGTTAAATCCATGAATACTGCGGCTGCACATTCCTTACCGTCTATTGCATTGGTAATTTCCTCTGTTATCTTTATTAATACTATTGAAGTTGAGATATTTGCTCTAAATCCAAATTGGTTCTCCGCGAGCGTCCCACTTTTATTGATAAATGTATCTAATCTACTATTGAATAGTTTTTCTATGATTTTGGAGAATTGTGGAAGTAATGAAACTGGTCTGTAGTTAGTGAACTGGTGTGTGTCTCCCTTCTTATGAATTGGTACAACTATTGCAATTTTCATTTTGTCAGGGAATTTGCCGGTTAAAAATGATACGTTACTAATATATGTAAGAGGTTCTGAAATGTCTTGTATAACGTTTTTTTATTGTTACCATATCTATTCCATGACAGTCAGTTGAGGTCTTAGATTTACAATTATTTACAATTTTGATTACTTCTTCTTTTGTCACCATCTTTAAAAACATGACACCCACTACAACTATGGGAAGTACTATGCTTTGACTTTCACAAAGTGCATTATTTTTTTTATTTATTTTAAACATGCCTCAAAACAACAGCTACACAAACATATACTCGAGCTAACTTGACGACCTTGAGACCTCCGAATTCGGGAGATGAGGAGGAGCGGGGGGTTTGAGGTGGTGGGTAGAGGATGGACGGGGTTTGGTGGTAGCAGGGGTGTATATTGTAGCGTCCCGGAAGAGTTAGTGCTGAGAGGGATTCTGGGTATTTGTTCTGTTGTGTTTATGTTGTGTTACGGTGCGGGTGATCTCCAAAAATGTGTTTGTAATTCTTAGGGATGATGTTTGATAAGAAATTATCGAGTTCGAGCCTATTATCGAATCCTCTTATCGAACCGATTCCTTATAGATTCTCTTATCGAGTCCAGTACATGGAAAAAAACCAACAATATTTGGTTTAACAAAAGGTCACTTTTATTATATAAGAAAAAAAATTAGTCTAATAAATATTGACTGTTACCCCCCTAAAAAAATAAAATTGAATAAATAAATATTGACTGTTGTTACCCAAAGTATATTAAGTGGGATTTTTCAGAAAAACAAATATATACAGTAACACAAAAACAACCTGTCTCTGTGATCACTATAGGTGTATAAATAAAAATATAGTGTTAAATAAAATCAGTCCCTTGGGCACAAAACTGAAAATAATACAGCTCTCCAAAAAGTGCACTTCTGCTACTATTTGACATAACTGTTTGTTATGATGCTTTGACATTTTTGCACTTTATTTCTTTATTGAAATAAAATTCTATGAAGAGAAAAGTTGTTTGCAAATGTGGTTACAGAGCTAAAATATGAAAAGTTAAAGCTAAAAAAAGAAATACACTTTATTGAGTTAACATTATTTCTTTATGAGCTAGGGAATATAACGACTACACTACCCAGCATGCAACGGGAGTGACGAGCATGCGCGGTAGCCCCGAAAAGTGTTGTTGCATGTGGTCACGCGGCAGTAAACGTCAAGAACTCAGCCAACATGCCTCGTCTGCATTATTCATAATTAGACTGACAACACATATACAGAGTTATTTTGCTTTGTTTACAAGGAAAGAAAAACAAAACTTAAAAATGGGGGATATGTTGCATATATATGTATGTGCTGCGGTTGCTTTAAGAACGTTGCGACAGCTGCCGTAAAGGAGGTGCGTTGCTAGCCTGGTTGCTATGTTTCCGGTTGGTCGTAAAAGTTTGAGTTTGAGTTTATTTCGAACATGCAAGCAAAAGTGTTGGTCATGTGTTTGTACCCTGCTCAAATCTCTCAGTAAAGTTATTCATAGGATTATGTCTTTTGTTTTGAACTTTATTACACCTTGGAGCGCTTTTTCCCGTCCGTTAAATGGATGGATGGATGGATGTTTTCTTTCTTTCGCTATAATGACTGAGCTGCGTGACGTTGTTTCTTGTGATGTCTCACGGAGCATTTCTGGTCGGGACAGATTCGGATAAAGAACCAACTCTTTTTCTTTACTGATAAAGTTGAGGAATGCTCATCAAACACTTATTTGGAACATCCCACAGGTGTGCAGGCTAATTGGGAACAGGTGGGTGCCATGATTGGGTATAAAAGTAGCATCCATGAAATGCTAAGTAATTCATAAACAAGGATGGGGCGAGGGTCACCAATTTGTAAGCAAATTGTCGAACAGTTTTAGAACAACATTTCTCAACGAGCTATTGCAAGGAATTTAGGGATTTTACCATCTACGGGCCGTAAAATCATCAAAAGGTTCAGAGAATCTGGAGAAATCACTGCACGTAAGCGATGATATTACGGACCTTTGATCCCTCAGGCGGTACTGCATCAAAAACCGACATCAGTGTGTAAAGGATATCACCACATGGGCTCAGGAACACTTCAGAAACCACTGTCAGTAACTACGGTTGGTCGCTACATCTGTAAATACAAGTTAAAACTCTACTATGCAAAGCGAAAACCATTTATCAACAACACCGAGGAACGCCGCCGACTTTGCTGGGCCTGAGCTCATCTAAGATGGACTGATGCAAAGTGGAAAGGTGTTCTGTGGTCTGACGAGTCCACATTTCAAATTATATTTGGAAACTGTGGATGTGGTGTCCTCCGGAACAAAGAGGAAAATAACCATCCGGATTGTTATAGTCGCGAAGTTCAAAAGCCAGCATCTGTGATGGTATGGGGGTGCATTAGTGCCCAAGGCATCGGTAACTTACACATCTGTGAAGGCACCATTGAAGCTGAATGGTCCATACAGGTTTTGGAGCAACATATGTTGTCATCCAAGCGACGTTATCATGGACGCCCCTGCTTATTTCAGCAAGACAATGCCAAGCCACGTGTTACAACAGCGTGGCTTCATAGTAAAAGAGTGCGGGTACTTTCCTGGTCCGCCTGCAGTCCAGACGTGTCTCCCATCGAAAATGTGTGGCGCATTATGAAGCGTAAAATACGACAGCGGAGACCCCGGACTGTTGCACAACTTAAGCTGTACATCAAACAAGAATAGGAAAGAATTCCACTTTCAAAGCTTCAACAATTAGTTTCCTCAGTTCCCAAATGTTTATTGAGTGTTGTTAAAAGAAAATGTGATGTAACACAGTGGTGAACATGCCCTTTCCCAACTACTTTGGCACGTGTTGCAGCCATGAAATTCTAAGTTAATTATTATTTGCAAAAAAAAAAAGTTTATGAGTTTGAACATCAAATATCTTGTCTTTGTAGCATATTCAATTGAATATGGGTTGAAAAGGATTTGCAAATCATTGTATTCCGTTTATATTTACATCTAACACAATTTACCAACTCATATGGAAACGGGGTTTGTACAAATCTTATTTTTTTGTGATAGAGTGATTGGAGCACATACTTGTTGGTCAAAAACATTCATGAAGTTTGCTTCTTTTATGAATTTATTATGGGTCTACTGAAAATGTGAGCACATTTTGGGGTCAAAAGTATACATACAGCAATGTTAATATTTGCTTACATGTCCCTTGGCAAATTTCACTGCAATAAGGCGCTTTTGGTAGTCATCACACGGACAAAGATAAGACCTTCTGGAGGAAAGTTCTGTGGTCGGATGAAACAAATATGGAGCTCTTAGGCCACAATACCCAGTAATATGTTTGGAGGAGAACAGGTGAGGCCTTTAATCCCAGGAACACCACCCTACCGTCAAGCATGGTGGTGGTAGTATTATGCTCTGGGCCTGTTTTATCTCCAAATTCTTCAGGACAACCTAAAATCATCAGCCCGGAGGTTGGGTCTTGGGCGCAGTTGGGTGTTCCAACAGGACAATGACCCCAAACACACCTCAAAAGTGGTAAAAGAATGGCTAAATCAGACTACAATGGAGGTTTTAGAATGGCTTTCCCAAAGTTCTGACTTTAACATGTGGACAATGCTGAAGAAACAAGTCCATGTCAGAAAACCAACACATTTAGCTGAACTGCACCAATTTTGTCAAGAGGAGTGGTCAACAATTCAAGTAGAAGCTTGCTATAAGCTTGTGGATGGCTACCAAAAGCACCTTATTGCAGTGAAACTTGCCATGGTACATGTAGCCAAATATTAACATTGCTGTATGTATACTTTTGACCCAGCAGATTTGCTCACATTTTCAGTAGTAATAAATTCATAAAAGAACCAAACTTCATGAATGTTTTTGTGACAAACAAGTATGTGCTCCAATCACTCTATCACAAAAACATAAAGAGTTGTAGAAATGATTCGTAACTCAAGACAGCCATGACATTATGTTCTTTACAAGTGTATGTAAACTTTTTAGAGGTGGTATAGTACGGAATATGAATCATTAGTTTATATACTAGTACTGGTACAACCGTAGTATTAATGTAGGACCAAAATAATATGTAATATAATGAGCTCTCACCTACTTAGCACTAAATGATGTCACTTTATTCTGAGGTGTTCTATAAAAGGAACTTGATTGAGGAGCGTCTCCCACGGGTGCTATGAAGGTGGATGACTGAGTGGAAATGACATGAGTGGAAAGGCAGTGTTCCAGACTCGGACTCTGGTATGTTTATGACGGCGACTCCCACACCCGGAGGAATACAGTTGCGTAAGAAGCGCTGACTGGAAATGAGGATGAGGTTTTAGGCGGTGGTCTCACCCCTGATCCGCAGTAGCGTCCCAGGCGTGGAGACTTGGTGTCCGAGCCGTCGAAGAGCTCCATGTAATCGTAGCCGCAGTCCGCTTCCTCCTCGATCTCAAAGGTCTGGAAGATGAGCTCCACGCCGTAGCCCTTCTCCGCCGAGATCACCCACTGGCAGTCCGAGGCCCCCGGGTAGTTGTTGTCCCCAAACTGGGCGTGGGAGAAGAGGTCTTTGGTCTTTACCTCGGCCTTCAGGCGACCTCCGCACTCTGTTGACAGAAAGGTGCATTACAATAGGAAGTTGGGGTCAAAGGGTCGTTGCCTGGGAGAAATGGAACCTTCATGTACGAGTCGAGTCTGTGGAACCCTTTGGCAGTTTCCAGTGGTTGCAGCTCAATAAACCAAGAACTGATTTCAAAAGACCAAATTCAACCGATTAAATCAGGGCTTTGAAACCTTTTTGACCCCACAGCCTAACTTTTCCACTACAGAGGGTCCCGGGTCCCCCAAATATTAACATTCAAAATCCATAATTATATCTTATTTGCTTACAACTTGTCAAATGATATGAAAACATGAGTTCACCACAACAATGGTTATTTATCGAACACATAAACCTGAGGCTGAGGTCAGGCTGATTAGGAAAAGAATCACTCAAATACTGCTAATAATAAATGTACCTATTATGTTGTGCTGAAAATATTAATGAATATGTTTATTAACTAAAATACAATTTAAATACTGTTTCACCTCTTTAGTCATAATTGTTGCGCTCGAAAACTTTTCTAAGACTTTGGCTCCATACTTATTCTGTTTGTTATTGTCATTACTGCCACAAGTGGTGTACAAGTGTATTACATTTGAGTACTTGTGTGATGTTGTCATTACTGCCACAAGTGGTGTTCAAGTGTATTACACTTAAGTACTTGTGTGATGTTGTCGTTACTGCCACAAGTGGTGTACAAGTGTACTACACCTGAGTACTTGTGTGATGTTGTCATTACTGCCACAAGTGGTGTAAACGTGTATTACACATGCAGCCCTATAGTTAAGAAACGGTCAAGTAAAGAAACAAGGACATGTTTGCAGTAGTTTACAACTTCTTGACATTTTCTCAAACTTCAGGAGATACTGAAAGTGAAAGCTGTAAACTTTATTTATCAAAATGATGATGAAGAAATACTATCTGTGAATACTTGAGTGTGTGAGTACACGTAATGACAAGCAGCCATTTGGCATTGAAAGGAAAATTGCAATCCTTACATGAAACAAGAACACACATGTCGCTACCTTTTCTCTGCATTCTAAAGAGGGGAAACTGCTAGCATGAGGCAGCTAACAATGCAGGTGAATCATGTATTCCGCCTATTAAACATGAATAAACCACGCTCCATTAACATCAAAGTATAGTGACATTGTTATGTAGGCGTTAACACAGAGGAACTACTTTTTGTACCGTGCTAGCTGCTGTGTCGTCTGTGAGTTAGTCAAAGTTGAAGCTGGGTTAAAAGCTCATGGCATGAAGGTTGTGGCACCAAGCAGAGAACTTTGAATAGTCACAATACTCTGGAAACCTGGTCTGACTCAATCATTAAGTACTAGTTCTCATTTTAGGTGTTTGTAAAATACATGTGACCAGGTAAGAAGTTATAGTAATGATTGAAAAACTTTAAATTTTACATGAATGTGCCATTACTACGTGTTACTACGTGGTTGCTACAATATTACTGCATGATTATCACATTATTACAGCATCGTTACTACATTATTACTACATGGATACTACATCGTTACTACATTACTACTATATGATACTACATTGTTACTAAATTACTACTACATGGTTACTACATTATTACTACATGTTACTACTACATGGTTACTACATTATTACTACATGATACTACTACAAGGTTACTACATTATTTCTACATGGTTACTGCATTATTACTACATGTTACTAGAGGGTTCTTACAATATTACAACATGTTACTACATTATTACTACATGGCTACTACATGTTACTACATTATTATTACATGCTTCTACATTATAACTACATGGTTACTACATTTTACTACATGTTATTACATTATTACTACATGTTACTACATTATTATTACATGGTCACTACATGGTACTATAATGTTACTACATGTTACTACTTTATTACTCCATGTTACTGTATGGTCAATACATTATTTCTACATGGTTATGAGATTATTTCTATATGGTCACTACATGTTACTACATTACGACATGGTTACTACATGGTCACTACATGGTTACTAAATGTTACTACATTATAACTAAATGGTCACTACATGTTACTAAATGGTCACTACATGTTACTATATGTTGCTACATGTTACTACATGGTCACAATGTGTATACGAAACCTTGTTGGAGATTTTTTTTAGAGAGCTTTCTTTATAGACACAATAGTAGAATCTGTATTGTTAGCTACCTCGTGCTAGCAGTTTTTCACTCTTTAGAAGGCACAGAAAAGGCATAGATTGTTGTCAGTTTTCCTTTAAGGCCACCTACTGGCTTAGTGCGTAATAGGAATATTTAGTATGAAAAACACTAACCCGTCTGTGTATGGACGTACGCTGTTTTTAAGTTGAAGTGGAGTGGTCATTTGTTTTTGCCGACAATAATTGATTAAATTAAGCTCATGATGCAGTGAGGTGACCGCAGCGGACACATTTGTTACTGAATACCCTGTAATATGCCTTGGAGACGTTGTACGTGTAAATTGTATACATTATTGTTTCACACTGCAATGTTCCATCCATCCATTCATTTTCTACCGCTTGTCCCTTTTGGAGTCGCGGGGGGTGCTGGAGCCTATCTCAGCTGCATTTGGGCGGAAGTCGCCACGTCGACACAGGGCCAACACAGATAGACAGACAACATTCACACTCACATTCACACACTAGGGCCAATTTAGTGTTGCCAATCAACCTGTCCCTAGGTGCATGTCTTTGGAGGTGGGAGGAAGCCGGAGTACCCGGAGGGAACCCACGCAGTCACGGGGAGAACATGCCAATTCCACACAGAAAGATACCAAGAACGAGATTGAACTCAGGACTATTCAGGACCTTTGTATTGTGAGGCACATGCACTAACCCCGTGCCATGTTGTTCTGTTATTATTATTACCCATGCTTAGCTGTTGTGTAGCCGCTAGATCCTTAAATGCATCCCTTTTGTCAACGACTCGACTGAATCCTTGAGATGTAAAATGTCCGCCCACCTTTACACAAGTCAACTGCTTTATCGGACATTTTAGATTATATCAACCCATACTTGTTGTCTATATCTGATATCAATAGACGTTTAAGTGGGGTGCGATCCCCCCCAAAAAGCCAACAAAAAAGCAAAAGAAGCTTCATCCTTCAGGAGGCATTTTGGACATAGTGGAGTGGGTGTAGTGGACGTACCTGCCGAGTGGGCCGCCTCAAAGCCTTTCTTCTGCACGGAGTTGTCGGAGAAGAAGCGGATAAAGAGCTTGTTCCCGCTAGACGTGATGGGCGGCGGCTTCTTGGTGCCACAGAAGCGGCCGAGAGTCTGAGCCTTGCCGTCTTTGCCGTCGTAGATCTCGATGTGGTCGTAGGCACACTCCAGGTGGGCCTCCATGTCGATCTCATTGAAGGCCTGACGAGGGGACAGCTCATTAACCACATAGTGACCATGTAGTGACACGTAGTAACCGTATAGTATCCGTGTAGTAACCATGTAGTAGTAATGTAGTAACCATGTAGTTATAATGTAGTATTAATGTAGTAATATGTAGTAACCATGTAGCTTTAACATAGTAACTATGTAGCAACCACGTGGTAACCATTTAGTAATCATGTAGTAACCATGTAGTAATAATGTAGTATCTATGGAGTAATAATTTAGTAACCATGTAGTTTTAACATAGTAACCAAATTTGTAACCATCCAGTAACCATGTAGTAACAATGTAGTAACCACATAGTAACATCTAGTAAAATTGTAGTAACCAAGCAGTAATAATGTAGTAGCCATGCAATAATAATGCAGTACCCATGTAGTAACAATGTAGTAATTATGTAGTAACCATGTCGTAATAATGTAGTAACATGTAATAATAATGTGGTAACCACATAGTAATAATTTAGTAACCATGTCATAATAATGTAGTAACCATGTCATAATAATGTAGTAACCATTTAGTAATAATGTAGTAACCACATACTAATAATGTAGTAACCATATAGTAATAATGTAGTAACCATATAGTAATTGTGTAGTAACTATGTTGCAATAATGTAGTAACCATGTAGTAATTATTGTAGTAACCACATAGTAATAATGTAGTAACCATGTAGTAATAATGTAGTGACCATGTAGTAATAATGTAGTAACCACATAGTAATAATGTAGTAACCATGTAGTAATAATGTTCTAACCACATAGTAATAATGTAGTAACCACATAGTAATAATGTAGTAACCATGTAGTAATAATGCAATAACCACATAGTAATAATGTAGTAACCATGTAGTAATAATGTAGTAACCACATAGTAATAATGTAGTAACCATGTAGTAGTAATGTAGTGACCATGTAGTAATAATGTAGTAACCACGTAGTAGTAATGTAGTGACCATGTAGTAATAATGTAGTTACCATGTAGTAATAATGTAATAACTGTATAGTAATTATGTAGTAACCATGTTGCAATAATGTAGTAACCATGTAGTAATAATGTAGTAACCATGTAGTAATAATTTTGTAACCACATAGTAATAATGTAGTAACCATGTAGTAATAATGTAGTAACCACATAGTAATAATGTAGTAACCATGTAGTAACCATGTAGTAATTATTGTAGTAACCACATAGTAATAATGCAGCAACTATGTCGTAATATTGTAGTAACCATGCAGTAATAATGTAGTAACCATGTAGTAACACGTAACAACGGCACATTCATGTACTATTTAGAGTATTTCAATCATTACTGTAACTTCTTAGTCCAACCCTCTGGTTGTTGCAACGGTCAGGGGAAAAGAAGACAAAATCATGGTGAAATGTTCAGAATGTCAGCAACGATAAATGAAGAAGGTATTCAGTTGGTGAATATGCTGCAAAGTCAATCAAGGGCCGTCACAATAAAGAACTACAACATTTTGATGGGCCTACTATATGTGACCTGGTTGGAGATGGTGCCGAGTGTCAGAATCTGTGAGTTTTAAGTGTAACTGTACAAAAAGAGCTACAGAGCTCGCCTAAAATGTTAGTATGCTTACATTAAAATGCTAACATTTAGCATGTGTGCTAACGACAGCCTGCTAACCACAGACATCTTATAAGTAGACGCAGCATTGGCTGCTGTGACGCGAGAAATTGGGCCGCCATCTTGAAGTGGTGATGAGGAGCCGGCGAGCAGCCTAAACTGACAGTTGACAGGTAGAAAACAAAGATGGTGTTCAGCGTTTTCCTGCTCATGAAAATAAGAATCGGGGGAATACTTTTCACGAGTAAGATTTAACATTGACGTACTATTGATTGTATTTTGTTAAAAGAATATTACCCAAGAATTGAGAAGGAGCAAAGATCTTCAATAGTACTGAAATCGTAGCCGCATCTCTGCAAACCTATGGTGGCATCACGCCTCTAGTGTGCATATTGTATATAGTTCTCATCAAACCCATGAAATGTTCTATTTTGTCTTCATTATTTTGTCAGAATGCACCAGAAACTTCATTTGTATGTGAAAATCACAAAGAAATCTTCTGGGGAAGGATGACTCCTTTACAGGGGTTTGCTTTACAAACTTTCAGACCCACCTAAAAGAAAATTCACCAGCCGCCGCTGATTATGATGCAAAGTGTAAGACAATACTTTCTTAACAGTATAATTGGAACCAGGAATAAGTCTTCAAGTAACAATATTCAAATACTAACATCGTTGGGTAAGAAAGAATTTGGTTTTATTTTGAATCCAGTGAAACATACTGGTGGTTTTAGCTGATATAAAGACTTTCAGGTGTTTATATATGTTTATGTTTAACCATTTGGTAGACACTTTTATCCAATGCGACATACCTAAAAAATGCATATAAAACAATCACTGTAAAGATGATCATTTAAGGGAAGAATGTAATAAAAAATATCGATACAAAGTGTCAAGACAGAATAAACTCTGCTGCTGCTGCCGCAACAGAGATACAGTCTGTAAGATATATAGATATCTAATGTATTCAGTCTGTAAGATATATAGATATCTAATGTATTCAGTCTGTAAGATATATAGATATCTAATGTATTCATACATTGTTTATGTAAGATATACGCATGTATATGTAACCTAATCATACTGTTTCTTCAACTTAAAAATAGCCGACCATTTTGTTCCCCCTTCACTGGGATTATTATTACCAGTTTTGATCTCGGATGTCTGGTCATTTATAGAATATAAGAATATTCTATTACTGTTAAGCAAACTATGAATGATAAATATGTGTCCTTTATCATAGTATGTATGACAAAAAAAAACGCATGAAAAGGAGTGGTATTCAGTGAGGTAAGATGAATTAAATGCGCTGACAGTTTATTGCTCCTGCCAACTGAATTGCACGGAGTGGAGTGGATGACCATTCCAAGATGGCGGCCCCGCATCTTGTCAGCAAAATTAGGCAGTAGCGCTCGATGCTGCGTACCCTTAGAAGATGTCTATGACGCTAAGAGTTAGCATGTCTCATATTTCAAGAAACACACGGCTGTGAGGTGTATGGCTGCGGAAAGCGAGAAAAGAGTGTAAAATGTGTGTGGTTAGCATGCTTAAGTTAGCTTGTTAGCATGCTACATTAGCACACCAGCGGTTAACAGCCTTCACACGCCAAGTTATATGACTCTAGGTTAAACGGTTGCAATATTAGCTTGAAAAGCTAGCACTTTAATGTTAGCATGCCAACATAAAAATGCTAACGGTTAGCATGTGTCACATACAAAGTTATATGACTGAGAAAAAAACGTAAACACAGCAATAAATCAAGTACACGTATACCTCAACTTAAGAGTGTCTTGAGATAAGAGCAGCCTCTCTGCCACAGAACCAATTGAGGTACTACTGGGCTAGATTACTGGAACCAATTATTCATGCTTACATTTTTTCTTATAGAGAGAAATGTGCTTCACTATACAAACATTTTCATTCACGAACCTTGTTCAAGAACCTATCCATCCATTCATTTTCTACCGCTTATTCCCTTTTGGGGTCACGGGGGGCGCTGGCGTCTATCTCAGCTACAATCGGGCGGAAGGCGGGGTACACCCTGGATAAGTCGCCACCTCATCGCAGTGTTGAAGAACCAATTACCATAAATTCCTGACTGTTAGCTGCTACTGTTTTCCTACGCTTTGTGCGCTGCGGCCTATGAAACAGTGCGGCTAATTTATGGCTTTTTCTTCGCTGACAGAATTTTTTTTTGTTTTGTTTTAAAAACATGAAAAGACACTGAAAAAGTGAGTTATTGTTTATGCTATGACGCCATCTTCTGGACGAGTTCTCTCACTGCAGATGGGGCAGTGCAGCATTGCCCTTCTGTTTGGACTGAGCTTTGAACCGGAAGTACAAGTGCCGTTTCGGTTTCTAACCATGCATAGCGTTTCTACTCGTATGGATTCTTTATTCATCAGTGCAAGCAACGTTTGTAAGTTTTACAATACAACTAAAACAATTATACTTACTAAACCGTCCAAAGTGTGATGTCTGTAAGAGTGTGAGTGTTTTTATGCATATTTGTATGAACTTCATTAGCATTAAAACATGGAGTGTCAGTGTTATAGTGTATTATTAACTTACAATTTTTTTGTATAGTTAAATTTTCAAGAAATTCCTCAGTAAATTCACGAAAACATCATTGTGGATTTATTGTGTCTGTTTAGTTGATTGCGGAGCTAGCTCGCGCAGCCAGTGGGTCCATGACCATGACTTCTGTTTTGTTTGATCAGCCGTTTTAATGCCGTGTTACAGACACCGTTTGGAAAGAATTAAGGTATGTAAAAAAACTTTGTATATAAATAACTCATTTAACAAGGTGTATGTGTGTGTGTGTGTGTGTGTGTATATATATATATATATATATATATATATATATATATATATATATATATATATATATATATATATATATATATATATATATATATATACATATATATATACACACCGCATTCACGGTGGCAGAGGGGTTAGTGCGTCTGCCTCACAATACGAAGTTCCTGCAGTCCTGGGTTCAAATCCAGGCTCAGGATCTTTCTGTGTGGAGTTTGCATGTTCTCCCCGTGAATGCGTGGGTTCCCTCCGGGTACTCCGGCTTCCTCCCACTTCCAAAGACATGCACCTGGGGATAGGTTGATTGGCAACACTAAAATTGGCCCTAGTGTGTGAATGTTGTCTGTCTATCTGTGTTGGCCCTGCGATGAGGTGGCGACTTGTCCAGGGTGTACCCCGCCTTCCGCCCGTAGCTGAGATAGGCGCCAGCGCCCCCCGCGACCCCAAAAGGGAATAAGCGGTAGAAAATGGATGGATGGATATATATATATATATATATATATATATATATATATATATATATATATATATATCCATATATATATATATATCCATATATATATATATATCCATATATATATTACAAACTTTATGGCTGGCTCACATCGTGGTCACTCCGTGATCGCGTACGACCGCCAGACACTTCTGGATGTGGACATATCGGGCCGTTTTGGACTGATAGACACTTGCGTGCTAGACTTGCTAACTAGCATGGGAATACATCGGAGGCTACATCCAGCGGCCTGTGAAGCAGGGGAGTCTAGTAGCAGCGGGGGCCGTCTACGGAGCAGACGCCAGCGGTGTGATCGGAAACGCGGATGCCGAGCGGGGCTAAAAACAAAGCAGAAGGCTAATCCCCACAGAACACCACTTTCCTCCATCCCGAAGACGGATTTAGATGGAAAATGCGAGACTACTGGTCTGGGTAAGGAGTCAGTTAAATTAGAACAAGTTTTTTCTGCTTTGAGTGTTTCAGAGTTGGACATGTGTTTTACTGAGGTGGCTAACTATGATGTGTGCAGTTTATCAAAGCAACAAACAAACAATCGGAAAATCCCCGTTACTGAGGTGGCTAACCATGATGTGTGCAGTTTATCAAAGCAACAAACAAACAATCGGAAAATCCCCGTTACTGAGGTGGCTAACCATGATGCGTGCAGTTTATCAAAGCAACAATCAAACAATCGGAAAATTCCTGTCGTATCAATTCCTAGATATGGTCGTAACTATACTAAATGCACTGGGCATAATAAACACAACATTATTAATATTGCTACTACAGATAATTTGATCAAAAACTCCCTAAAACAGCCCACTACCTATAATATAGGTTTTTTAAACATAAGATCATTGTCTCCTAAAACGTTGTTAGTTAATGATATTATCAGAGACAACAATCTTAACGTCATCGGTCTCAGCGAAACCTGGCTTAAACAAAACGACTTTTTTGCGCTAAATGAGGCATGTCCTCCTAACTTTACACATGCGCATATTGCCCGTCCGCTCAAAAGGGGTGGGGGGGTCGCACTAATATACAACGAAAACTTTAACCTTAGTCCTAACATAAATAATAAATATAAATCGTTTGAGGTGCTTACTATGAGGTCTGTCACACCGCTGCCTCTACACCTGGCTGTTATCTACCGCCCCCCAGGGCCCTATTCGGACTTTATTAATGAATTCTCAGAGTTCGTTGCTGATCTAGTGACACACGCCGATAATATAATCATAATGGGGGACTTTAATATCCATATGAATACCCCATCGGACCCACCGTGCGTAGCGCTCCAGACTGTAATTGATAGCTGTGGTCTCACACAAATAATAAATGAACCCACGCATCGCAACGGTAATACGATAGACCTAGTGCTTGTCAGGGGCATCACCGTTTCCAAAGTTACGATACTCCCGTATACTAAAGTATTGTCCGATCATTACCTTATAAAATTCGAGGTTCAGACGCATGTTCGTCAAACTAATAATAATAATAACTGCTATAGCAGCCGCAACATTAATACAGCCACAACGACAACTCTTGCTGACCTACTGCTCTCGGTAATGGCACCATTCCCAAAGTATGTGGGCTCTATTGATAACCTCACTAACAACTTTAACGACGCCCTGCGCGAAACCATTGATAACATAGCACCGCTAAAGTTAAAAAAGGCTCCAAAAAAGCGCACTCCGTGGTTTACAGAAGAAACTAGAGCTCAGAAATTATTATGTAGAAAGCTGGAACGCAAATGGCGCACGACTAAACTTGAGGTGCACCATCAAACATGGAGTGATGGTTTAATAACTTATAAACGCATGCTTACCTTAGCTAAAGCTAAATATTACTCAAATCTCATCCACAGTAATAAAAACGATCCTAAATTTTTGTTTAGTACGGTAGCATCGCTAACCCAACAAGGGACTCCTCCCAGTAGCTCAACCCACTCAGCTGACTACTTTATGCAATTCTTTAGTAAGAAAATTGAAGTCATTAGAAAGGAGATTAAAGACAATGCGTCCCAGCTACAACGGGGTTCTATTAACCCTGACACGATTGTATATACGGCGGATACTGCCCTCCAAAATAGTTTCTCTCGTTTTGAGGAAATAACATTAGAGGAATTGTTACAACGTGTAAATGGAATAAAACAGACAACATGTTTACTAGACCCTCTTCCTGGGAAACTGATCAAGGAGCTCTTTGTATTATTAGGTCCATCAGTGCTAAATATTATAAACTTATCACTCTCCTCGGGCACTGTTCCCCTAGCATTCAAAAAAGCGGTTATTCATCCTCTTCTTAAAAGACCTAACCTCGACCCTGACCTCATGGTAAATTACCGACCGGTGTCTCACCTTCCCTTTATTTAGAAAATCCTTGAAAAAATTGTTGCGGAGCAGTTAAATGAACACTTAGCGTCTAACAATCTATGTGAAACCTTTCAATCCGGTTTCAGGGCAAATCACTCCACGGAGACAGCCCTCGCAAAAATGACTAATGATCTATTGCTAACGATGGATTCTGATGCGTCATCTATGTTGCTGCTCCTCGATCTTAGCGCTGCTTTCGATACCGTCGATCATAATATTTTATTAGAACGTATCAAAACACGAATTGGTATGTCAGACTTAGCCCTGTCTTGGTTTAACTCTTATCTTACTGATAGGATGCAGTGTGTCTCCCATAACAATGTGACCTCGGACTACGTTGAGGTAACGTGTGGAGTTCCCCAGGGTTCGGTCCTTGGCCCTGCACTCTTCAGCATCTACATGCTGCCGCTAGGTGACATCATACGCAAATACGGTATTAGCTTTCACTGTTATGCTGATGACACCCAACTCTACATGCCCCTAAAGCTGACCAACACGCCGGATTGTAGTCAGCTGGAGGCGTGTCTTAATGAAATTAAACAATGGATGTCCGCTAACTTTTTGCAACTCAACGCCAAAAAAACGGAAATGCTGATTATCGGTCCTGCTAGACACCGAACTCTATTTAATAATACAACTCTAACATTTGACAACCAAACAATTAAACAAGGCGACACGGTAAAGAATCTGGGTATTATCTTCGACCCAACTCTCTCCTTTGAGGCACACATTAAAAGCGTTACTAAAACGGCCTTCTTTCATCTCCGTAATATCGCTAAAATTCGCTCCATTCTGTCCACTAAAGACGCTGAGATCATTATCCATGCGTTTGTTACGTCTCGCCTCGACTACTGTAACGTATTATTTTCGGGTCTCCCCATGTCTAGCATTAAAAGATTACAGTTGGTACAAAATGCGGCTGCTAGACTTTTGACAAGAACAAGAAAGTTTGATCACATTACGCCTGTACTGGCTCACCTGCACTGGCTTCCTGTGCACTTAAGATGTGACTTTAAGGTTTTACTACTTACGTATAAAATACTACACGGTCTAGCTCCATCTTATCTTGCCGATTGTATTGTACCATATGTCCCGGCAAGAAATCTGCGTTCAAAGGACTCCGGCTTATTAGTGATTCCCAAAGCCCCAAAAAAGTCTGCGGGCTATAGAGCATTTTCCGTTCGGGCTCCAGTACTCTGGAATACCCTCCCGGTAACAGTTCGCGATGCCACCTCAGTAGAAGCATTTAAGTCTCACCTTAAAACTCATTTGTATACTCTAGCCTTTAAATAGACTCCCTTTTTAGACCAGTTGATCTCCCGTTTCTTTTCTTTTTCTTCTATGTCCCACTCTCCCGTGTGGAGGGGGTCCGGTCCGATCCGGTGGCCATGTACTGCTCGCTTGTGTATCGGCTGGGGACATCTCTGCGCTGCTGGTCCGCCTACGCTTGGGATGGTTTCCTGCTGGCTCCGCTGTGAACGGGACTCTCGCTGCTGTGTCTTGGATCCTCTTTGGACTGGACTCTCGTGACTGTGTTGTATCCATTGTGGATTGAACTTTCACAGTATCATGTTAGATCCGCTCGACATCCATTGCTTTCCTCCTCTCTAAGGTTCTCATAGTCATCATTGTCACCGACGTCCCACTGGGTCATTATTGTCACCAATGTCCCACTGGGTGTGAGTTTTCCTTGCCCTTATGTGGGCCTACCGAGGATGTCGTGGTGGTTTGTGCAGCCCTTTGAGACACTAGTGATTTAGGGCTATATAAGTAAACATTGATTGATTGATTGATATATATATATATATATATATATATATATATATATATATATATATATCTGCGGCTTATAGTCCCATGCGACTAATGTATTGAAATTTACTGGCTGTGGCCTATATACTAGTACGCCAAGTTTGTAAATGGAGGTTCCCCAGTATGTGTTTCTCATTGTCTTCATATGCGTTGCTTGGCCATAAAGAATGCCGACGTACTATTTTGACGCGGTGGCCCGGCGTGGTGGTCAGTGCCCAGGTGCACGCCTTCTTGCTGGGGTATTTGTCGGGCCAGTTGGGGCTGGAGATGGTCCCGCTCACACTGGTCACCGTGTGGTCGCAGCCAGCTGCGAAAAGACCGGGTTCAGAACAGGACCAGCAGCGGAGGACAGGAATAAGGTTTTACCCTCCTTGCAGTCGTGTTTGTTCTCGTGGAGCACGAAGCCGCTCCTGCACTGACAGCTGTAGCTGCCGAAGGTGTTGACACACTCGTGTTGGCAGCCGCCGTTCTCTTTGGAGCACTCGTCCTTGTCTGAGGGCACAGCACACACTCAGAACCATAGGTGGCAGCGAGGGGGCGGGGTTTTTTCACCTGAGAAGAACTGCGCCTTAAAGCCCTTTTTGGACACGGTGTTGTCGGACTTAAACTCGATACGCATGTTGTTGTACTGCGAGGTGAGGGCTTCCGGCTTCTCGGCACCGCAGAACTTCCCGTGTAGTCTTGAGTCAGCCGAGAGTCCACTGCGCACCTCCACGTAGTCGTACTTGCACACCTGAGGCGGGGTAGAGAAAGGTCGGTAAAATCTTTGCAATGTTTTCCCAAATGTAAGAAAGGTGGTACAGTGGAACCTTGCTTTACCAACCCCTCTTTTTGCAAACTTTTAGATGGAGACAAATATGCCTCTTTGTTTACGTTTCATTCATTTTGAGTCACGGGGTAACAAAAAAAAGCACTTGCACTACACTACTAGGTCAGCGTGTGCCTTTACAACTTGTTTTTTTAAGGGAATCACTGTGGAGTTAAAAAAAAAAAAAAGACTACAGTTGTGATTATTAGTTTACATACACTTGTAAAGAACATAATGTCATGGCTTTCTTGAGTTTCCAATCATTTCTATAAGTATTATTTTTTAGTAATAGAGTGATTGGAACACATACTTGTTGGTCACTAAAAACATTCATGAAGTTTGCTTCTTTTATGAATTTATTATGGGTCTACTGAAAATGTGAGCAAATCTGCTGGGTCAAAAGTATACGTACAGCAATGTTAATATTTGCATACATGTCCCTTGGCAAGTTTCACTGCAATAAAGCGCTTTTGGTAGCCATCCACAAGCTTCTGCTTGAATTTCTGACCACTCTTCTTGAGAAAATTGGTGCAGTTTAGCTAAATGTGTTGGTTTTCTGACATGGACTTGTTTCTTCAGCATTGTCCACACGTTTAAGTCAGGACTTTGGGAAGGCCATTCTAAAACCTTTATCCTACCCTGATTTAGCCACTCCTTTACCACTTTTGAGGTGTGTTTGGGGTCATTGACCTGTTGGAACACCCGACTGCGCCCAAGACCCAACCTCCGGGCTGATGATTTTAGATTGTCCTGAAGAATTTGGAGGTAATCCTCCTTTTTCATTGTCCCATTTAAAGCACCAGTTCCATTGGCAGCAAAACAGGCCCAGAGCATAGTACTACCACCACCATGCTTGACGGTAGACTTGGTGTTCCTGGGATAAAAGGCCTCACCTAATCTCCTCCAAATATATTGCTGGGTATTGTGCCAAAAACAGCTACATTTTTGTTTCATCTGACTACAGAACTTTCCTCCTGAAGTTTTATCTTTGTCCATGTGATGTGACTTCATGAATGTTTTTTTTGACCAACAAGTATGTGCTCCAATCACTCTATCACAAAAAAATAAGAGTTGTAGAAATAGTTGGAAACTCAAGACAGCATTGACATTATGTTCTTTGCAAGTGTATGTAAAATTTTGACCACCACTGTATATGCAAGGAGAACATGAATGGCGCTCAGAAGTATGCTTCATAGCACAGTAAGTTTTAATTGTGATGAGACCAGACTTTTCTTGAGAAAGATGCCAAAGGACACTGTAGAAAAACTACTCTCGTTCAGTGACGCCTCTTTCAAGGCACACACACTCTGCGTCCCCCGTTTTCCCTCGGTCTGACTGCTCCTTCAGTTAAGAGATTTTACTTTTTAAAATGTTTATTGTTGTAGCAAAATGGCTGTTACAGTGAAGGACTTCTGATCCTTTGTGAGGGCACCAAAGGTACTTCTGTGTGCACTTAGATTTCAGTTCAGCTTGCTGTCTTGGCATTTTAATAACGAGAACGTTGATCTTCCTTGTCATGTTTGTCTGATATGCAAAATTGTATAGCAGCGTTTCTTAACCATAGGGCTGGGGCCCTTTGTTGGGCCGCGAGCACAATCTATGGGGCCGCTAAAAAAGAACTGTTTCTCAGCTGTGGTCCGTAACTGCCATAGCGGTACTCAGTTGTAATACACTTTTCCACCACTTGTGGCAGTCATGACAACATTAAACAGAAGAAGTCTAGAGCTAAAGTCATAGAAAAGTTTGTTAAGCGCAAAAATTATGACTAAAGTGATGAAGCTGTATTTTTGTTTGCACTTACATTTTTTGGAAGGTTTCGCAAAGACACTTTCATTATTGATTGATTTGATCTTTTTTATCACAACATAATTGACTTCGAATCAGTTATTTATGAGTCTCTTCTTATGCAGTTAGTTCTTTATTCAGCCTGACCTAAGCCTTGGTAATAATTTGTTGTGATTAATACACGCTTTATTACCATCGAACAAGGGTTTTTATCCTGTTAGACTGTAAGCAGGTTAGATATCATTATTGAATATAATTAATATCAAGAGTAGGTTTACTATCCATCCCTCCATTTTCTACCGCTTGTCCCTCTCAGGGCCGCGAGGGTGGTGGAGCCTATCCCAGCTGCATTCAAAATTTATAACTGAAGTGGTAAAACTGTATTTTTATTTATTTATTGACGGCTTATTTAATAAACATTACATTTAAGTTATTTATTATTAATTTATTTGTAATTTATTTATTTTAGCGCTGTTGAGCATAATCAATTTTTATTTTGCAGTACATTAGATGAGTTTTTATCTCTCTAAACAGCCTGACCTAAGCCTTGATAATCATTTGTTGTGATTAATACACAATGAGAAGGTTTATTTATCTTGTTAAACAGTAAAAAAAATAAATTGATATAATTACTGAATATAATTGAAATTAAAGAGTAGTTCCCTAATTTAAAATGTATAATTGAAGTGGTAAAACTGTATTTTAATTTGTTTTATTGACAGTTTATCTAAAAAAATATAAAATTAGTATTATTAATAATTCATTTAGATATAATTTATTTATTTTAGCACTGTTTAGCACAATCTAATTTTCATTGGTTTTTATGAGTGCCTTCATTTGCAGTATATTAGATGAGTATTTATTTCATAATCAGCCTGACCTAAA
Source organism: Nerophis ophidion (assembly GCF_033978795.1). NCBI lineage: Eukaryota > Metazoa > Chordata > Actinopteri > Syngnathiformes > Syngnathidae > Nerophis > Nerophis ophidion. Next base: position 34,726,439 of record NC_084617.1, read on the forward strand.
CCTTGGTAATAATCTTTGTGACTAACACATGTGTTATTATCATTTGATAAGGTTTATTTAACCTGTAAGTAGGTTAGATATCATTATTGAATGACAAAAATCAAGAGTAAATTTACTAATTCGATGTTAATATCTGAGTGGCGTCCCTGGACCCACTGTAGTGGAAAAGTTGGGCTCCAAGGTCAAAAAGATTAAAAACCCCTGCTGTATCACACCTTATATTGTGTTGAAAATGTATACACCTACACTCAAATATGGACTTTGTTGAGGTAGGAACCCATTATTTATGTCTATTTGGTTCTTATGGAGAGATGTGCTTCACTATACAAACTTTTCCATTTACGAACCTTGTTCAAGAACCATTTACCATACATTTTGGAATGTAAGCCGCTACTGTTTTCCTGCGCTTTGGCTTCTGCAGTTAATACAACGGTGTGGCTAATTTAATGGATTTTTCCTCGCTGATGGACATGATGCAAATAGGTTTTTTTTAAACATGGAAAGACACTGTGTGTTATTTATTGTGTTCAGCCATTCTGTTTTCTAACCCTCCATAGCGTTCTACTCATCTGGATTCTTCCTTCGTCACTGCAAGCGACGTTTGTAAGTTTTACAATATAACTAAAACAATTCTTACTTACTAAACCGTCCCGTGTGATGTCTGAAGGAGTGTTTTCATGCATATTTGTATGAGCGTCGTTAGCATTAGCTAACATGCTAAAACGATTATTGTCTGTGTTGGTATTATAAACTTTCAATGGCATTCTTTTTGTATTGTTTCAGTTTCACAAATTCCTCAGTAAATTCACCAAAACGTCACCAAGGAGTTAATGAATCTGTTTAGCTGATTGGAAAGCTAATAGCCATGACTTGTTCAAGAACCAAATGGAGTAGTACACATTACAATAAAAAATATTTTTGGGACCATTAAAAAAACAACAACTTTGAAATGGTCGCTGTCTAAGAGACATTAGTGGATGCAAAAAAACCCCAACACATTTTATACTTGAAGAATATGAACTAAATTACACAAACAGTACATGGATGTTCCACTGTAGTAGCAAGACGTGTGCGGTAGGAAAAAAAAAAAAGGACAACAGAACAAACCCACCCCGCGTCGATTCATAATAACCCAAGTGCTCACGTCATTCCCCTCAGTCTCGAAGACGTCAAAGAGCAGAGTGATGCGGTACTGTGTGGGGGCCACCAGCTGCCAGATGCAGTTCTTGTTGGGCGGGTACTCCCGGGGCCAACCTGGACTGGTGATGGAGCCGTTCAGCTTGGTGATGAAGCCTCCGCAGGCGGCTGCACAGGAGAGACAAGGAGCAGATGTGACAGCTTGGATCTGACCGCCTTGCAACTTTTATGCACGCCATCCCGTATTTATCCCTGACCGCCGGTTTTGGGAACTCTCGGGATGAATTATGTAATGACCAGTGTGCTGTAGTCCTCCTCAAAAAGAGTCTGCTACGGTCCAGGTAAACATGAAGCATCCGGGCCTACACAAGTCCATTTCCGTGTAGTAGGAACCATTGATTATAAATCAATGATTTTCATAGCTAGAACCTAGAGTTGTACGGTATACCCGTACTACTATAGTATCGCGGTACTATTGAATCAAAAACGGTACTATACTCTGTTTGAAAAGTACCGGTTCCCGGGCATGACGGCGCGTCGTCACAATGTGACATTGCTGGTTTGACGAGCAGAAGAGCATGTTCGGCAGCGTGCACACACAGAGTACTTACAAGCAGACACAGTGTGTAGACAGAAAAGGGAGAACGGACGCATTTTGGTGTAAAAAGTAAAGATAAAGCTGAAGTTATAACACTGAAACACCCTCAGGAAGCGGTGCTTTAAGACATGGCTGGCTGGTTAGCTAGCGGCTAACATACATACGCAGTCGGCAGTGTTTTAGCTACTTCTAAATCACTATTCCTGGCATCCATAGCGACAAATATAGTATGTTTTTTACAAGTATCGTTATGACTGGAGGACGAGGAATAGTTAAACAAGCTTCACTACACACCCTAGGACAGTGGTTCTCAAATGGGGGTACAAGTACCCCTGGGGGTACTTGAAGGTATGACAAGCAGTACGTGAGATTTTTTTTTTAAATACTCTAAAAATAGCAACAATTCAGCTTTATAAATATATTTATTGAATAATAAAATATGAATATAAGTTCATAAACTGAGAAATGAAATGCAACAATATAATATTCATTTTTGTGGACATGTTCCATAAATATTGATGTTAAAGATTTCTATTTTTGTGGAAAAATGTTTAGAATTACGTTTATGAATCCAGATGGATCTCTATTACAATCCCCAAAGAGGGCACTTTAAGTTGATGATTACTTCTATGAGTAGAAATCTTTATTTAAAATTGAATCACTTGTTTATTTTTCAACAAGTTTTTAGTTATTTTTACACATTTTTTTCCGAATAGTTCAAGAAAGACCACTACAAATAAGCAATATTTTGCAGTGTTAAACAATTTAATAAATCAGAAACTGATGACATAGTGCTGTATTTTACTTCTCAATCTCTTTTTTTCAACCAAAAATTCTTTGCTCTGATTAGGGGGTACTTGGATTAAAAAAATGTTCACAGGGGGTACATCACTGAAAAAAGGTTGAAAACCACTGCCCTAGGAGAATACAATAGCTCACCGGCATCACTGCTAACAAAAGCTACCGTTCCTGAATGTAAACAAATGCCATGGGTGGATCTCCACCTGACATCCACTGTAATAATACCAAGTACACAAGTGTATCTAGTCTATTTTTTATTGTCACAAAATCTTTTTTCCTTTTTTTAAATTTATATTATGTTCATAAAGTCAGGAAATACGTCCCTGGACACTTGAGAACTTTGAATATGACCAATGTATGATCCTGTAACTACTTGGTATCGGATCGATACCTAAATGTGTGGTATCATCCAAAACTAATGTAAAGTATCAAAGAAGAGAATAATAAGTGATTATTACATTTTAACAGAAGTGTAGGTAGAACATGTTACAACAGAAAAAAAGCAGCTATTAACAGTAAATGAACAAGTAGATTAATAATCCATTTTTATAGTTTGTCCCTCATAATGTAGACAGAATAATAGGTAGATAAATGACACAATATGTTACTGCATACATCAGCAGACTAATTAGGAGTCTTCGTTTGTTTACTTACTACTAAAAGACAAGTTGTCTAGTATGTTCACTATTTTATTTAAGGACTAAATTACAATAATAAACATATGTTTCATGTACACAAAGATTTTTTGACAGAAACTATATGAGACCCACTGGTTTAATCCAATCTGGTGGACAACAAAAAGGCTGGGACAATAAGTAGCCATTACACTGAACTAATTAGTTTGGTAGTATTGATAACTTTACCTCGTTTAGTCATTATTATGCTTAAAATGCTTCATTTAGGCCAGAAATATAAAACAGTACCATATTGTTTTAATTATAAAGTGATTATGTTTTGTTTTGTTAATTCACCAATTTGTGAGCAATGTCCCAGCTACATTTTTCTCCCCAATTCAACAACAGGAATAAAGTCAAACCCGCTTATATAACTCTGGTAACAATGAGAAAACTATAAAGTATAAATTAGTTGTTTGAGTATTAAAGGGAAGTTTGGGGACCTTTAAGAACGCGGCTTGAACTGTAAGGGGGACAAACTGTTTTCTTCTCTTTTGGACGCAAAAGTAATCTTTGGACTCAGGAAATGTCTAAACGTCCTGATTATATTTAGATTCTGTTGCTTTCATTAGTCGTTTAATGCACAGGTTTCAAACTCAAGGCCCGGGGGCCAGATCTGGCCCGCCATGTCATTCTATATGGCCCACAAATCCTGAAAATAATATAAATCAATAAAATGTAAATGTATAAGCTCTTTCTTTTTTGACAGAAAAAATGGATGCAATATTAAACTTTAATATTATCTAAGATTGCAACAAATATTATAATACAATATATTCCAAATATGTTTTTTGGAATAAAAATAAATACTTAGATATCTGTGTGACTTATGATTTTAGAGCAGGTTGTCCATGAAATTGTAGACTGTGAATATGATCAAGATTTTGTGATAAAAAACTGTAAACTAAAACTTTACCGTAAATAAAACTGGTACTGTTTTCCATTTCCACTAATACACCGCAAAAACAAAAACTAAAACAAAAACGTCAGCTCAGTCGCCAGAATATTACTGTTTAAAAAAACGGCGCTACTATTTTTCCATTTACAGTAATACACAGTAAAAACAACTGTAGATTTTACATAAAAAAACGGCAAGGTCAGTCGCCAGATCTTTACCATTAAAAGAAATACATTTACAGTAATATACCCTAAAAATAACAACTAAAGATTTTTTTAAAAATGGCAGCCAGGACACCAGAATTTTTCCTAAAAAAAAAACTATAACGTTGTACTGTTTTTTCCATTTACAGTAATACACTGTAAAACAACAATCGTGTATTTTCTCCAGAATATTACTGTAAAAAAATTTTTAATGTACAGTAATATGCTGTAAAAACCACCATATATTTACAATAAAATTCTGGCAAATGATATGGCAGTTTTTACTGTAAAAAAAGGACATTTTTTGCCAGAATTTTACTGTAAAAAATGTTTTTTTAATTTATTTACAGTAATATGCTGTAACAACCACGGTACATTGACAGAACAATTCCGGCAAATTATATGATTTTTTTTTTTACAGTAAAAAAAAGGTACCTTTTTTTTTGCCCGAATTTTACAGAAAAAAACATTTGTTTTATTTTCATTTACAGTAATATGCTGCTTGACTTACAATTTTAGAGCAAGTTGTCCATGAAATTGTAGACTGTAAAAATGATCAAGATTTTGTAATAAAAACTGGTAACTAAAACTTTACCATAAATAAAAATGGTACTGTTTTCCATTTCCACTATATATTTACAGTGTATATTTACAATACAATTCTGGCAAATTGTCTGCCAGTTTTTTACCGTAAAAACAAGGTAACGTTTTTTGGGGGAGCCATAATTTTACTGTAAAGAAAGCTATTTTTCATTTACCATAACATGCAGTAAAAAACACCTTATATTTACAATACGATTGTGGCAAATGATCTCCCAGTTTTTAACGGTAAAAATAAGGTCCTTTTTTTGGGGGCCAGAATTTTACGGTAAAAAAAGTTATTTTAAAGTTACAGCAACATGGTGTAAAAAACAGCGTATATTTACAATACAATTCTGGCCAATGATCTGCCATTTTTTTTAACATAAAGTAAAGGCACCTTTTTTATTTTTTTTAATTTACAGTAATATGCTATAAAAAACACAGTAATATTTACCGTAAAAATTCTAACTACTGTTCTGACAAAAAGGGCAGTTAATTTTATACTGCAAAATTTGAGTACACTGAAAAGCGCTATACCAAATAAAATGTATTATTACTATTATTATTATTATTAATATTAAAATCTTTTTGCAGTGCATAACAACACATATTATCAAATGTATACGCACATGTCTAATAATATCATGTTTCTATATTTATATTCTTGTATTTTGACTTTGATGTGGCCCTCAATGAAAATACGTTTGACACCCCAAGAACTTTATTAGGTGTAACTAATAAAAATGGATACATTTGTACTGTGTGGAACTTTAAATATGCAGAGATAGTTTCCACACGGACGCTGCAATAGAGCGCGCATGAGCGTGTGGGTTCTGTGGTGTTTTTAATGCATGAATGCAAAAAATGAAAAGAAAAGTTGATTTGAAGTACAAACCCCGTTTCCATATGAGTTGGGAAATTGTGTTAGATGTAAATATAAACGGAATACAATGATTTGCCAATCATTTTCAACCCATTTTCAGTTGAATATCCTAAAAAGACAACATATTTGATGTTCAAACTGATAAACATGTTTTGTGTGCAAATAATCATTACCTTTAGAATTTGATGCCAGCAACACTTGACAAAGAAGTTGGGAAAGGTGGCAATAAATACTGATAAAGTTGAGGAATGATCATCAAACACTTATTTGGAACATCCCACAGGTGTGCAGGCTAATTGGGAACAGGTGGGTGCCATGATTGGGTATAAAAGCAGCTTCCATGAAATGCTAAGTAATTCACAAACAAGGATGGGGTGAGGGTCACCAATTTGTAAGCACATTTTTGAACAGTTTTAGAACAATATTTCTCAACGAGCTATTGCAAGGAATTTAGGGATTTTACCATCTACAGTCCGTAAAATCATCAAAAGGTTCAGAGAATCTGAAGAAATCACTGCACGTAAGCGATGATATTACGGACCTTTGATCCCTCAGGAGGTACTGCTTTAAAAACCGACATCAGTGTGTAAAGGATATAACCACATGGGCTCAGGAACATTTTATAAAACCACTGTCAGTAACTACAGTTGGTCGCTACATCTGTAAGTGCAAGTTAAAACTCTACTATGCAAAGTGAAAGCCATTTATCAACAACACCAAGGAACACCGCCGGCTTTGCTGGGCCCTAGCTTACCTAAGATGGACTGATGCAAAGTGGTAAAGTGTTCTGTGGTCTGACGAGTCCACATTTCTAAATATATTCGGAAACTGTGGACGTGGTGTCCTCCGGAACAAAGAGGAAAATAACCATCCAGATTGCTGTTATAGGCGCAAAGTTCAAAAGCCAGCATCTGTGATGGTATGGGGGTGCATTAGTGCCCAAGGTATGGGTAATTTACACATTTGTGAAGGCACCATTAATGCTGAAAGGTACATACAGGTTTTGGAGTAACATATGCTGCCATCCAAGCAACGTTATCATGGACGCCCCTGCTTATTTCAGCAAAACAATGCCAAGCCACATGTTACAATAGGGTGGCTTTGTGGTAAAAGAGTGTGGGCAGTTTCCTGGCCAGCCTGCAGTCCACACATGTCCCCCATGGAAAATGTGTGGCGCATTATAAAGCGTAAAATACGACAGCGGAGACCCTGAACTGTTGAACAACTGAAGCTCTACATAAAACTAGAATGGGAAAGAATTCAACTTTCAAAGCTTCAACAATTAGTTTCCTCAGTTCCCAAACGTTTATTAAGTGTCGTTAAAAGAAAATGTAATGTAACACAGTGGTGAACATGCCCTTTCCCAACTACTTTGGCACGTGTTGCAGCCATGAAATTCTAAGTTAATTATTATTTGCAAAAAAATAAAATAACGTTTATGAGTTTGAACATCAAATATCTTGTCTTTGTAGTGCATTCAATTGAATATGGGTTGAAAAAGACTTGCAAATCGTTGTATTCCGTTTGTATTTACATCTAACACAATTTCCCAACTCATATGGAAACGGGGTTTGTATTTTCCCTGAGTAAAATGGCGGATGCAACATACCCTCACAGCTGCGCTTGTCAGCAGCCAGCTCGTAGCCCGGGTCGCAGGCACACTTGTAACTGCCCAGCGTGTTGACGCAGCGTTGCTCACAGCGACCGTTGTCCGGCTTGGAGCACTCATCCATCTCTGGAACACAAAGGGGAGTTAGGACCCTTCCAGCCGGGGCCCCGCTCCCAGGAGGCCACCTTCTCGATGATGGCAACCACCGGCGCGACTGCGCACCTTTGAAGAAGTTGGCGGCGAAGCCGGCCTTGTTGACAGAGCCGTCAGAGACAAACTTCATCCACAGCTGGTTGGAGCTGGTCTTGATGTCGTCAGGCTTGTCGTAGCCACAGAAGCGTCCCAGCAGGGGGCTGTTCTCAGAGTTGCCATCACGCACCTCTAGGTAGTCGTAGGCACAACTGTCATGTCTCTCGATCTGAACGACAACGTTGTTTTCATTATGGACCCAAAACTGTAAAGAAGGCCAGGGCGAGGTCTTACTTCAAAGGACTGGAAGGTGAGGCCCACGTGGTAGCCCTGAGCCACCGTCACCTTCCACACGCACCCCTTGTTGGGCCGGTAGTCGTCAGGGTAGTTGGGCGACTGGATCTGCCCGCTGTCCTTCTTCACCTCCCCGCCGCAGATGGCTGCAGGTGACAGCAAAGCAGGGCGTTAACAACATCGGTGGCGGCAGAATGAACGTTCTTACGAGAGGGGAAGGACTTTGGCCTCCATCGAGGCTTGTGCAAAGCCTGGAAACTATGGCGCTGATTCTGAGGCCACAATCTGAGTAATGCAGCATAAAGGTGTCCGACACATGTGGGAGTGGCCTTCTAGACTACAGGTTGGGACGAGGTGCTGAGACATAAAACCATGTCAATACATCCCCGGACTAGGGTTGTACGGTATACCGGTACTAGTATAGTATTGTGGTACTAATCAATCATATTCTGTACTATACTCTGTTTGAAAAGTACCGGTTCCCCGGGATGACGGCGTGTCGTCACGTCGTGACATTGCTGGTTTTACGAGCAGAGGAGCATGTTCGGCAGCGCGCACACACTGAGTACTGACAAGTAGAGACAGTGTGTGGACAGGAAAGGGAGAATGGACGCATTTTGGTGTAAAAAGTAAAGATAAAGGTGAAATTATAACACTGAAACACACTCAGGAAGAGGTGCTTCAAGACATGGCTAGCTAGCTAGCAGCTAACATCCATCCGCAGTGTTTTATCTACTTCTAAATCACTAACACTGGCCTCCATGGCGACAAATAAAGTATGTTTTTTTTACGAGTAACAATATCACTGGAGGACGAGGAATAGCTAAACATGCTTCACTACACAACCTAGGAGGATACGATTGCTCACCGGCGCCACAATGTAAACAAACGCCATGGGTGGATCTACACCTGACATCCACTGGGAAATGACGGGAGCAGTGAGTAGCAGCGGTGGCAGCGCCCGAGAATCATTTTTGGCGATTTACCCCCAATTCCAACCCTTGATGCTGAGTGCCAAGCAGGGAGGAACAAAGACACACACTCTCTGGTAACCTAGCAACACAGGAAGTGATCACTGATCAGTGGGAGTGAGATGCTAACAGCCAATCAGGTAACAGTATCAAATAGCAGGTTTGGCTGCGCCATCTTGTTGTCTGGTGGTTGATTCTCTGCATGGAGTGAAAAGATAAAAGAGGAAAAGTCACTTGGACCAATTTTTGGATGATTTCAAAAGGACCGTAGTCAGACCACTGTGGTCTGTACATGATGCACTACCACACAATTTTAGCTTACCCTTTAGAGCATAGCTGTTACTACCTGGCACTAAACCTGCAGTATATAGTTCTTCTCAAGTTTCTGTATGTTAACATTTGCACTATTTTCTTTCACTCTATGAAGCATTTCTGACATATTCCTTATTTTTGCACCTTCATTTTAAGAAGTTATTGTTAAGTCTTCAATGTGATTTCACTATATTGTTGAGATTGTTTGAGTGTTTTCCATGTTTGAGTTGACATTTCATTTCTGCCTTGACAGCTGAGGGATTATAGTCAGAGTTATATTATATTTGGAATACAATTATTCATATTTATTACATTTTCCTCCTAGTCTTTATTTTCCATAGGTCATAAAAAATATCAACAATTATTGATATCAACTGATATAAAACAGTTGTATTGTGATACGGTTTTCAGCCATATGGCTAGTAAGCACTCCATAGGGAAGTATTTTTAAATCTGTCCATTCCAGCCCCTTTATTCAATGTTTGGGTAGAAATTTATTAAACAAAAAACTGTTTTCTTTGAGGTAATATCGAAATTGATCAGAGCTGTTATCTATTTCATGGAGGAATGTAGTTCATCATTGAACTGCCACTCAAGTTATTGAAAAGAAATATTGATTTTGAATCGAGAATCGTTCCAATCGAGAATAGATACCCCCGATGATGGAATGCCAAACAAGTCTCACTCACCTTCGTAAACGGCAGAGAAACCTTTTCCAACCCAGTTGCTGCTGCTGCGGAACTCAATCCACAGCCGGCTGTCGGTGGAGATGATAGGCTCAGGAAGTTTGTCTCCGCAAAACCGGCCTAAGTCACACATGTCAGAAGACTTCAGTAACAATCAATCACACACACACAAACACACACAGGTTTTATACAGTTTGAGGAGGGATTCACTTTGACAAATAGCATTATCAGTAGAAATATTCAAAGTAGATGTTGATAACTACTGTATCGCACTGGGGGAATATTGTGAATGTACAGTATAGGGTTGTACGGTATACCAGTACTAGTTTAGTACCATGATACTAATGAATCATATTTGGTACTATACCTCCTCTAAAAAGTACTGGTCCACCCACCCTTTTTTTTTAACGGGCATGACGGCGCGTTGTCGTCACGTCTTGACATTGCTGGTTTTACCAGCAGAGGAGCATGTTCGGCAGCGCGCACACAGAGTACTTACAAGCAGACACAGTTTGTAAACAGAAAAGGGAGAATGGACGTATTTTGGTGTAAAAAGTCAAGATAAAGGTGAAGTTATAACACTGGAAAACCCCCAGGAAGAGGTGCTTTAAGACATGGTTAGCTAGCTAGCTAGCAGCTAACATCCATCCACAGTGTTTTAGCTACTTCTAAATCACTAATCCTGGCCTCCATGGTGACAAATATTGTATGTTTCTTACAAGTACCATTATCACTGCAGGACGAAGAATAGCTAAACATGCCTTACTACACACCCTAGGACAGTGGTTCTCAACCTTTTTTCAGTGATGTACCCCCTGTGAAAAATTTTTCAATTCAAGTACCCCCTAATCAGAACAAAGCATTTTTGGTTGAAAAAAAAGATAAAGAAGTAAAATACAGCACTATGTCATCAGTTTCTGATTTATTAAATTGTATAACAGTGCAAAATATTACTCATTTGTAGTGGTCTTTCTTGAACTATTTGGAAAAAAAGATGTAAATATAACTAAAAACTTGTTGAAAAATCAACAAGTGATTCAATTATAAATAAAGATTTCTACACATAGAAGTAATCATCAATTTAAAGTGCCCTCTTTGGGGATTGTAATAGAGATCCACTTGGATTCATGAACTTTATTCTAAACATTTCTTCTAAAAAAAGAAATCTTTAACATCAATAATTATGGAACATGTCCACAAAAAATCTAGCTGTCAACACTGAATATTGCATTTTTGCATTTCTTTTCACAGTTTAAGAACTTATATTCATATTTTGTTGAAGTATTAATCAATAAATATATTTATAAAGGATTTTTGAATTGTTGCTATTTTAAAAAAATCTCACATACCCCTTGGCATACATTCAATACCTCCAGGGGTACGCGTACCCCAATTTGAGAACCACTGCCCTGGGAGGATACAAAAGTTCACAGGCGTCACAATGTAAATGCCATGGGTGGATCTACACTTGACTTCCACTGTAATGATACCAAGTACAACAGCGTATCTAGTCTAATCTACATCGATATTTTTTATTCTCACAAAATCTTTTTTCCTTTAAAAAAAATCATATTATGTTTATAAAGTCAAGAAATACGTCCCTGGACACATGAGGACTTTGAATATGATCAATGTATGATCCTGTAACTACTTGGTATCGGATCGATACCTAAATGTGTGGTAACATCCAAAACTAATGTAAAGTATCAAAGAACAGAGGAATAAGTGATTATTATATTTTAACAGAAGCGTAGATAGAACATGTTTAAACAGAAAATAAGCAGATATTAACAGTAAATGAACAAGTAGATTAATTATCCATTTTTACAGTTTGTCCCTCATAATGTAGACAAAATAATAAATAGGTAGATAAGTGACACGACATGTTACTGCATACATCAGCAGACTAATAAAGAGTCTTTGTTTGTTTATTTACTTCTAAAAGACAAGTTGTCTAGTATGTTCACTATTTTATTCAAGGACTAAATTGCAATAATAAATAATTAATGTACCCTAAGAATTGTTGTTTGCATAAACAATAATGACATGTTTGTGGTCCCCTTTATTTAGAAAAGTTTGTGAAAGGTAAATTTTGTTACCGGTACCAAAATAATGGTATCGGGACAACACCAGCGGGTATTAATTCAAATGTGAAAGGTGTTCTACTATTATTGCTGACCTTTCCTTCGCTTGGTTACGGCCTCCCACTTCCACCAAGACCCAGTGTACATCTTTAAGATTACAATACACATCATAAAATTAAGCCCGAAGCGCTGCCAACCAACCATTACAGAAGTGATACTTGTTTTTTAATTACTTGAGCTAACAGGCTAACCTAGCATGATCTTGCTGTTCAGATGTTACTGTAATGTTAGCAGTGTAACTCACAAAACTACTTTTTTTCTGACACTTTGTAACCTGTTGTTGTAAAAGCCGTGACACTAATTTATGGATTTTTCTTTGCAATGGCCATAATGTTTTGTGTTCAATAGTTTTCATTAAACCCAAGCAGACATTGGAATGGTGTTATGTTTTTGCTATGGCGCCATCTTTTGGACGAGGTCACTCACTGTAGTTGATGAAATGTTTTGATGCCTAAAACCAAAAGTAAAACCATCCATAGCATTTTTGCTCAAAAGTATTCTTAATTCATTACTCCAAGCAACATTTGTAAATTTTATAGTATAACCAAAACAATTCTTACTTAGTAAACCGTCCCATGTGTGGGGTCTGGTGGAGTGTTTTCATGCAGATTTCTGCGTGCTATCATAATGTAATCAAGTTAGGGTCATTAGCAGTAGCTAATATGCTAACACTTTTACGAGTGTCTGTTTTAGTATTATTAATATAAAATAGCATTTTTTTTGTATTGTTTCATTTTCACAAATTCCTCAGTAAATTCACCAAAACGTCACCGTGGAGTTATTGAGTCTGTTTAGCTGATTGGAGAGCCCGCTTGCCCAGCAAGTGGGTCCATGACCATGACTTCTGTTTTGTTTGATTGGCCGTTTTACTGCCACGTTACGGACACTGTTTGGAAACAGTTAAGGTATGCAAATAAGCATTTACATAATATTTTTTGTGTGAATAACTAATTTTACAACGTATATATCTGTGACTTATAGTCCAGTGTGGTTAATATATGGAAAAAGTATTTTCTTCTAAAATTTAGTGGGTGTGGCTTATATACCAGTGAGCTCTACAGTCCCAAAAATACAGTATATGTATTATGTATAAAGGTGATAACGTTCAGAATGAGGGTTTCTGCAAACACACACTCTAATAAAGATAGGCATGGATGAATACAGGTCATTAGCATTAAAGGTACAGCGAAGTAAAATAATGCCTTTTACGTAAGGTTTAAGAAAAAAAAATATTTTAAACTGTCTAAATCCTGGCACTAAGACTATTTTGGGGTCAACTAGGGTAGTCCCAATACCAATATTTTAGTACCGGTAGCAGTACCAAAATGTATTTCGATACTTTGATACTTTTCTAAATTAAAAGGGGACCACAAAAAACTTCATTATTATCCTTATTGTAACAAAAAATGTTAGGGTACATGAAATATATGTCTATTATTGTAATTTAGTCCTTAAATAAAATAGTGAACATACTAGACAACTTGTCTTTTAGTAGTAAGTAAACAAAGACTCCTAATTAGTCTGCTGACATATGCAGTAACATATTGTGTCATTTATCTACCTATTATTTTGTCTACATTATAAGGGACAAACTGTAAAAATGGATTATTAATCCACCTGTTCATTTACTGTTAAGTATCTGCTTATTTTCTGTTTAAACATGTTCTATCTACACTTCTGTTAAAATATACAAATCACTTATTCTTCTCTTGTTTGATACTTCACATTAATTTTGGATGATACCACACATTTGGGTATCGATGCGATACCAAGTAATTACAGGATCATACATTGGTCATATTCAAAGTTATTTATACAAAAAGCAAACTATAACCTGCCACCCAAGAATATACAACAATTCTTCTCAACAAAAGAAGATAAATATAATCTTAGAGAAAAATGTAATTTAAAACATTTGTACACACGTACAACACTTAAAACCTTCAGTATATCTATGGAATGGATTAAGCAAAGTAATCAAACAATGTACTAATATGATCCACTTCAAGAAACTCTTCAAACTTAAAGTGTTTACAAAGTACAAAGAAGAAGAACCATGATAAACATTCTGAATTTATTTCATCCATCCATTCATTCTCAAAATAATCTTACTTATCTCATTATATGAAATATAACTTACTTCACCAATTATCATTTATTTATTTTTATTGTGATTACTTATGGAGTATATTGTGAATAAATTGTGAAAAGGAAGTAAACAAATGTTTTAGCAACTGTTATGTAAAAGAAAAGGGGTAGGATTAAATAAGCTCTGCTTCTTCCTACTCCTTTTCGAACATGTTGAAAAGAGAAACTGGAAATTGAGATGTATCATGTTGTATGCTTGCATGTTCCAAATAAACTCAAACTCAAACTCAAGTCCTCGTGTGTCCAGGGGACGTATTTACTGACTTTATAAACATAAAATGAATTATAAAAAAAGGAAAAAAGATTTTGTGAAGAGAAAAAATATCGATGTAGTCATAGTAGCTCTTGTACTTGGTATCATTACAGTGGATGTCAGGTGTAAATCCCCCCATGGCATTTGTTTACATTCAGGTGTGCTAGCTCGCTCTGTTAGCGGTTAGCTATTGTATCCTCCTAGGGTGTGTAGTGAAGCTTGTTCCTTGTCCTGCAGTGATAATGACACTTGTAAGAAACATACTTCATTTGTCACCATGGAGGCCAAGATTAGTGATTCATTTGTCACCATGGAGGCCAAAATTAGTGATTTAGAAGTAGCTAAAACACTGTGGATGGATGTTAGCCTCTAGCCAGCTAGCCATGTCTTAAAGCACCTCCTCCTGAGGGTGTTTCAGTGTTAAAACTTCACCTTTATCTTTTTACACCAAAATGCGTCCAATCTCCCTTTTCTGTCTACACACTGTCTGCTTGTAAGTACTCCGTGTGCGCGCTGCCGAACATGCTCCTTTGCTCTTAAAACCAGCAATGTGATGACGTGACGACACGCTGTCATGCCCGAGAAATGGTACTTTTCAAACAGGGTATAGTACCGTTTTTGATTCATTAGTACCTCAATACTATACTAGTA
Source organism: Nerophis ophidion (assembly GCF_033978795.1). Lineage (NCBI taxonomy): Eukaryota > Metazoa > Chordata > Actinopteri > Syngnathiformes > Syngnathidae > Nerophis > Nerophis ophidion. The sequence continues at coordinate 34,741,472 of NC_084617.1, forward strand.
CCGGTATAGCGTACAACCCGAGGCCAAACCTCTAAAAATAGTATCAAAGAAATGAACAATTGTGTTTCTTCCAAACCTTTGAGCGGTGCCTTCCTCCAGTATCCATCCCTGATCTCCACATGGTCATACCAACACAGGTGACTCCTGTACAGATCCATGGAGGTGAAGTTCAGAATGATCTTCAAAGAGGCAAAAAGCAGGTGATTATTGACACCAAAACAGCGCAGATGTTAAAGACTTACTTGCCATTTTCCATGTGCTCACCTTTTCTCCCGGTGTGACGGATATTCTCCAGATGCAGTGCATGTAGGCCGAGTATCCATTAGGGAAACCTGGCGAGGAGAAGTTCCCGCTGCTATCCTGCAGACTGTCCCCACATCCTGTGGGTAGACACCGTGTGGAACAGCAAATGAGTCCCAGGCTGAAACACCTCAGCCCACCACTTGAAACAAAACACCTCAGGGGTCGCAGACACACCTGTGTTGTTTTATAGCAGCCCATGCTCGCTATGTGCTGATGTGGCCACCCCGACCCCGATGGTCAAAATGTTGCATAGATGATGTTTTACAAATCATCTTCAAGTCACTTTTTGACAGTCTCTTCAGGATGCGCCGTTTTGTTGGCAGTCTTATTTACGTGGCTCACCTTCAACAGCGTCTTCTCTTTGTTATCGCGGTGTAGTGTGCAAGGACGGGAGTGGAAGAAGTGTCAAAAGATGGAGCTAACTGTTTTCATGACATTCAGGCTTTACTTCAATCAATAATGGAGCAGCATCTCCTCAGCCGTGGCTCACTGGTGCAACAACAACGTCCGAAATGTGTTCCGTGAAAAACCGTCCGAGCGGAACTCTCTAATAACTAAAGTTCCTTGGGTGAATATTGTAAACTCACTACACCGGTATGTTTTAGTGCTTTCATGGCGAGTTTACTGACAGATATAAGTAAGAACTTCACGCTACTTTATGGTAGAAATGGCGACAACGGAGGATGAATGTCCCATAACAAGAAGATAGAGAACAAGAAGAAGCACAACACAGACTACAAAGGCGGAAGCGTGCAAATTATCAGGACTAATGCAGATCCCAAATACACATCAGCAGGTACCAGAAGGTAAGAAAATTTCTATGGCATAATATTGTGAAAAAAATCCGCCAGATACTATGTCTGCTAATAGGTGCAATTTTACGGTCCTAATACACACACCATAATAATACTCGTATGTTTAATGCGCCAACAATCCATCAAGCGGTGTAGCTTCATAGCTTACTGAAGTCGTACTAAAACATTTTGAAAGATTTTTGAACGCTTTGAGTAAATTTCTATATTCTCAATGTCACATTTAAAGTTTTGGTGTTTCTCTGACATGTGATTGCCATCTACTGGTCACACTTATTACACCATGAACCAAATAAAATAGCCTCAAGGTCGGTAAGAACAACCCAAAAAATTATTCCTTACATTAGGCGCACCGGGTTATAAGGCGTGCTGTCGATTTTTGAGAAAATGAACAGACTTTATGTGCTCCTTAGGTTTTTTTGTTTGTTTGTTGCCTTTTTGGGGTGGGGGGGTTGTTTCACAGTACCAGTATTACGATTTCCCTATCAAATGAATAAATAAATATTCAAAAATAAAAATTTAAAAAAACTCCTGTGTTGTAACAATATATTGAGTCTTTCGTATCCTTTTTAATATTGCTGGCATGTAAAAGTGTCACGGCGCAGGCTCGAACCCACTTTTCTCTGGTAGCTGGGTCTGCCAGCACCTACGTCGGAAGCGCGCCGAGACACGCCCAAGCTCGCGCTGGCCGCGTCACGCCCACATGCCGGCGAGGCTGTGGGTGATCAGCAATCTGCACGCCTGGGACTGATGAGGGAAAGCTGTATAAAGACCAGTGGACCCAAGGATCCTCGCTGGAACTAAGTCTTCTGTACCGTAAGCCGACTACCCAGCTTTATGCCCTATCTCTCTCGCTCTGCATTTTCCCTCCGTGTTTTCATTGTTCTTCAATGTCGTCCTCCCCAAGGGCCTGCCTTCATCCCCACGTCGCTGAGCTGTGTGTCTCGTCAGTCGTAGCCTTCTTTGCTTCCCGGACTGCCTCTTCGATCCTAGACCCCCGCTTGTACACGAAGCTCCTATACCTCGCTATTCGCACTGACCATCTGCCTGCCCCCACAGACTGCCTTCATGTCTTGTCCCTCCTCTCAATCCAACACTACGTAACACACACTACAGCTAATCCCACACATAGCCTCACGCACACACTCTTGGATTTTGTCACACACCATTTTATAGTTTATTGATTATATTTTTCATTATTTATTATATTATATCGTTTATATACATATAATAAATACATAGAGCAATATTGCCCCCTTGTGGAACTGTGTCATCACAACTCCCTCCTCCAACCGTAACAAAAAGATTGCAAACCAAACGGTACATCATTTTCACATTAAACTTTAATCTGGCTGTAAGCAGGGTACTGTCTGAACACATTTTGTTGTCATTTACACAAATCATATTTATATTGGAGGTTATCGCAGTCACACACCTCTTCTAAAGTTTTACCTATCATTGTAGCGACTCCCATTCCTAATCATAATTATTTTCCAAAATAGAGCGTTACAAAATGAATAGTTGAGCAGAAATCAGGTGAAAATAAAATGTTTTAGGAACTCAAGTGAAAGCTCCACCACTCCCGTCTATGACTACTTGTCCACAGACACACTCCTCAAGCAAAATATTCTGTAAAGCTGCCAGAGCCAAAATACTTATCCTCTTCCTTGTTGACTGATTGCACAAAGTCTTTGAAATTGCTACAAATGTACTTGGAGCAACGGGAGTGGAAGCCATGTTTCCTTGCATAAATACTGCAGTGTCATGTCTGCATGCGGGTCACACTGCATTCACAGTGGAAATAGTTTTTTTTTTGTAATGTGAACAAGTGCTAAAAGGATCAGATTTGACAAAAACATCTGAATTTGACCTCCGACCTTGCAGAGGGAACATAGCCAAAGACAGACATCAGAATTTTCTCTCGCCGACGACGGTTTCTGGATTTGAACGCATGTATATTTTTGGTAAGAAATCCACCAAACCCATAGTACGTGAGGCCCCAGATGACAATGAAAGAAACGTCCTCTGAAAATAAACCTGTGCCTCTATAAATAACCAAGAAGTGATACATTATGTACGTGATGATGCCAGAGAGAATAAAAACCTGCCTTGCTTAGCTGGAACATGAAGAATGCAAAGACCTGACGTTAATGCCAGGACTAGATTTCTATCTGTGAGCCCTCCTTGTGATCTTAACCCCCACTTTCACTTGGCAGCAGGAAAGAAAATATCTCCCCAATCCTTCACCTTGAAGGCTGTCCTCAAAAAGCTCCTAAGTCACAAGTCTCCAACTCTAGGCCCGGAGACCAGATCTGGGCCGCCACATAATTTTGTATGTCCCACAAAAATAATACACATCAATAAAGTACTTGATCTTGTCTTACTAAATGTGGACATGCTTTATAATTTAACAGAAAAAAATGCATGAAATTGCATACCTTTTAAACTTCAATATGATCTAACTTTGCAACAAATATTATATAACCATTTATTCCAAACATGCTTTTGATAACCTAATATTAAATACTTACATGTCTTATGACTTTTTAAAGATATCCATGAAATTGTACATTGTGAAAGCAATAATTTTGCAGTTAATAAAAAAAACAACAGACACTGTTTTTCCATTTACAGTAAAACCCCGTGAAATAAAAAACAGAGATTTTATGGCAAGAAAACGGCAGCTTAATCGCCAGAATTCTACCGTGAAAAAAAAACTAAAATGCGCAGATCCCAGCTGTGCATGACTTTGTCCTATTTACAGTAATACACCGTAATAACAACAATTGTAGATTTTGCAGTAAAAAAAAACTGCAAGTTCAGAACTTTACCGTACAAAAACCTAAAATGTGGTATGGTTTTTCCATTTACAGTAATACACTGTAAAACAGGGGTGTCAAACTCATTTTAGATCGGGGGCCACATGGAGAAAAATCCACTCCCAAGTGGGCCGGACTGGTAAAATCACAGCATGATAACTTTAAAAATAAAGACAACTTTAGATTGTTTTTTTTGTTTAAAAATAGAACAAGCACAATTGCACAAATCATAATGTTGGTTGTTGTTGTCTTTTTTACAATTACCTGTTGCGGTTAATAGTATAAGTAACTTCATTAACCTATTAGACCCCCTTTTTAGACCACTTGAAGTGCTGGCTGTCCAGAGTCGGGACCCGGGGTGGACCGCTCGCCTGTGCATCGTTTGGGGACGTCTCTGCGCTGCTGACCCGTCTCCACTTGGTATGATCTCCTGCTGGCCCCACTATGGACTGTCCATCCATCCATCCATCATCTTCCGCTTATCCGAGGTCGGGTCGCGGGGGCAACCGCCTAAGCAGGGAAACCCAGACTTCCCTCTCCCCAGCCACTTCGTCTAGCTCTTCCCGGGGGATCCCGAGGCGTTCCCAGGCCAGCCGGGAGACATAGTCTTCCCAACGTGTCCTGGGTCTTCCCCGTGGCCTCCTACCGGTTGGACGTGCCCTAAACACCTCCCTAGGGAGGCGTTCGGGTGGCATCCTGACCAGATGCCCAAACCACCTCATCTGGCTCCTCTCGATGTGAAAGAGCAGCGGATTTACTTTGAGTTCCTCCCGGATGGCAGAGCTTCTCACCCTATCTCTAAGGGAGAGCCCCGCCACACGGCGGAGGAAACTCATTTCGGCCGCTTGTACCCGTGATCTTATCCTTTCGGTCATGACCCAAAGCTCATGACCATAGGTGAGGATGGGAACGTAGATTGACCGGTAAATTGAGAGCTTTGCCTTCCGGCTCAGCTCCTTCTTCATCACAACGGATCGGTATGGACTGGACTCTCACTATTATGTTAGATCCACTATGGACTGGACTCTCACACTATTATGTTAGATCCACTATGGACTGGACTCTTACAATATTATGTTAGATCCACTATGGACTGGACTTTTATAATATTATGTTAGACCCACTTGATGTCCATTGCCTCCGGTCTCCCCTAGATTGGGGGAGGTCACCAACATCTGCGGTCCTCTCCAAGGTTTCTCATAGTCATTCACATTGGCATCCCACTGGGTTGTGAGTTTTTCCTTGCCCTTATGTGGACTCTGAACAGAGGATGTCGTTGTGGCTTGTGCAGCACTTTGAGACACTTGTGATTTAGGGCTATATACATAAACATTGATTGATTTTGTCGTTATTTATATTTTTTGAATAAATTATATGTTTGTGTTCATCAGTCAAGTCATTGGTGTTCATTTTCAATGTATCAAGATAAAAACATTTTTATCAAAATCAAATTACAGTATGCCATGTATGTAGTTTGATCATTTTCCTCGACTGATGTACTAACATCATGTGGTTTATTGTGTACATATGTAGGATCATCTACAGAGATACAAAGAATTGCTATTGCAACATCCAGTGGACACTTTTACAACAGCTGTTTCATTCATTCAAAAATGTCAGGTTAATTTTTATATTAAGCAAACTCATCCCGCGGGCCAGATAAAACCTGTTTGCGGGCCTGATCCAACCCACGGGCCGTACGTTTGACACCCCTGCTGTAAAACATCAACCTTAGATGTGATGGTAAAGTAAATGGCAGCACAGTCACCAGAAAATGTACTTTACTGGTGTACCGTTTTTACATTTACAGGAATATGCTTTAAAAACAACTGAAGAGTTTATGATTAAAAAAAAAACAACTAGCGGCTCAGTTGCCAGAATTGTACCTTGAGAATCATTTTTCAATTTACAGTAATATGCTGTAAATTCACCGTATTTTTACGATAAACTTCTGGAAAATTATCTGCCAGTTTTTAACGGAAAAAAGCGCTACGGTTTTTCCAATCTAATCATAGTATTCTATTGAACAAATCTAGTCATAGACTTAGATTGGTCAGATCTAGTCTTAGACTGGACAGTTCTAGTTATAATACTTAGATTGGACAGATCTAGTCATAATACTTAGATTGGTAACATCTAGTCATAGACTTAAATTGGTCAGATCTAGTCAAAGACTTAGATTGGTCAGATCTAGTCTTATACTAAGATTGGTACGATCTAGTTAAAATCATACATAGACCAGGTATAGTCTTAAACTTACATTGGTCTAATCTAGTTTTAAAATTACATTGGTCTGATCTAGTCTTAGACTTAGATTGGTCTGATCTAGTCGTAATACTTGGATTGGTCACATCTAATCATAGACTGACATTGGTCAAATCTAGTCATAGACTTAGATTGCTCAGATCTAGTCTTAGACTTAGATTGGACAGATTTAGTCATAGACTAAGATTGGTCAGATCTAGTCTTATACTAAGATTGGTAAGATCTAGTCTTAGACTTACATTGGTCAGATCTAGTCATAGACTTAGATAGGACAAATCTAGTCATGGACTAAGATTGGTCAGATCTAGTCTTATACTTACATTGGTCAGATCTAGTCATAGACTTAGATTGAACAAATCTAGTGATAGACTTGGATTGGTCAGATTTAGTCTTATACTTAGATTGGTCAGATCTACTCATATCATTAGATAGGTCAGATCTAGTCATAGACTAAGATTGGTCAGATCTAATCATAATACTTAGATTCGTCAGATTTAGCCATAGACTTGCATTGGTCAGTTTTAGCCATTTACTTACATTGGTCAGAATTTGTCATAATACTTAGATTGGTCACATCTAGTCTTAAATTTACATTTGTCAGATCTAGTTTTAAACTTGGATTGGGCAGATTTAGTTTTAGACTTAGATTGGGCAGATCTAGTCATAATACTTGAGTGGTCAGATCTTGCCATAGACTTAAATTTGTCACACCTAGTTTTATACTTAAATTGGTCACATCTAGTCTTGGATTTACATTGGTCAGATTTAGTCTTAGACTTACATTGGTCAGATCTAGTCTGAAGACTTGCCCCCTCAGAGTCCAGTTCTTTCAAACATCTTTCTTCTTTTGAGGAAAGCCCAACACCTTAGTGTAATTCAAACCAAAACCTCAAAAAAAAACAAAAAAACACAGTAATATAGACATTAAAATCCTGGAAACTGTTCTGGCAAAGGAGCCAGTTTTTACCGATAAAACCTAAAGTGTTGTTTAACAGTGTACATGAATAATGAAACGCATATCTAATAAATACATGAATATTCCTCTGAGGGCAGCCATGACTAAGTTTGACAGCCCTGATCTAATTAGTGCAACAAGGAACCCCCCTGGTGGTGAGGTTAAAGACCTACTGAAACCAACTACTACCCACCACGCAGTCTGATAGTTTATATATCAATGATGAAATATTAACATTGCAACACATGCCAATACAACTGGGTTAGTTTACTCAATAGCAATTTTAAATTTCGCGCAAAGTATCCTGTTGAAAACGTCGCGGTATGATGACTCTTATGATGACGCGTGCGCGTGATGTCACGGATTGTAGCAGACATTTTGATTCAGCACCGATCCCAGCTTTAAGTCGTCTGCTTTCATCACATAATTACACAGTATTCTAGACATCTCTGTGTTGCTGAATCTTTTGCAATTTGTTCAATTAATAGTGGAAACGTCAAAGTAGAAAGATGTAGGTGGGAAGCGGTGTATTGCATCTGCCTTCAACAACGCAAACATAGCCGGTGTTTCCTTGTTTACATTACCGAAGGTGAAGCTTTACTATGGAACAGAGCAGTCAAGCGAACATGGATCCCTACCACATGTCAACCGGCAGGTTTCGGTGAGAAAATTGTGGTAATAAGTAGGCTCCTACCGTAGACATGAGCGGAGCTTGTGTCGTTCCTCGTGCATCTGTCAAAGAGGCAGCTGCGTGGCTTCCCTCAGAGACACTGGCCGTCACCACACCCGTGGCCACACCCCTCCGATTTTCAGGTACCATATAATCTCACTACAACACTAGTAACACAATAAGCAGATAAGGGATTTTCCAGAATTATCGTAGTAAATGTGTCTAATAACATCTGAAGCGCTCCCACTGCCCTCGTATTTTCTTTTTCTCGAGTCCTTCACTCTCACTTTCCTCATCCATGAATCTTTCATCCTCACTCAAATTAATGGGGAAATCGTGGCTTTCTCGGTCCGAATTGCTCTCGTTGCTGGTGGCCATGATCGTAATGTTCAGATGTGAGGAGCTCCACAACCCGTGACGTCACGCGCACATCGTCTGCTACTTCCGGTACAGGCAAGGCTTTTTTATTAGCGACCAAAAGTAGCAAACTTTATCGTGGATGTTCTCTACTAAATCCTTTCAGCAAAAATATGGCAATATCGCGAAATGATCAAGTATGACTCATAGAATGGACCTGCTATCCCTGTTTAAATGAGAAAATCTCATTTCAGTAGGCCTTTAATGCTTGTTGATGTTAAACCATTAACACACACACACACACACACACGGGGGATGACAAACATTTCCAGGAATGCCACATGAATGGGAGACCTGTGAGAGTGGAAATGTTTTTTCTTTGAGGAACACACGAACCGCCAGCGACACAACATGTGCCACATTGACCCCCGGCGTCACAACATGTGCCACATGGACCGCCAGCAACACAACATGTGCGACACAACATGTGCCACATCACAGCCTTTCTTGCGCCAAGGCAGTGGTGGAGGACGATGACGTGGAGATAACACAGATGTATATTTAAAGCGGACCCATTTAAGGTTAGAACCTCAGCAGCTGTTTGGACTTTGCAGCGTGTTTGACAAGACTTGCTATCCTGACCTGACCTGTAATTAGGTGCATGACATCAGATGAACTCGACAGAGGTCTGCTCTTAAAGTACCAACGTTAGTACTCTTCATGTGTTTACGCCATAGCTGCAAGTGTAAACAAAGCCTGGCGCAACAGGCCTCTTTCTTACGCAACTCTCCTTTGTTTGCACTGGATGTCTTCTCCTGATGGAACCACAACCTTCCTGTTCCTGGCTAGTGTTCCAACATCAGTAGGATGATTGGCTGCATACCGGGAACAACTGCATGTGTGCAGAAATAGAGCAGAAAAGAAAGCAGACAGGATCTTACTGGAGCATTTGTAGAGTTTGCGTGCCTGAGTGATGTCCCCCTTGCTCAGCCGGGTCCTCTGGCCAATGGGAGGTCGTACACCGTTCACGTCGTAGCGCGGCAGGATGGTGTCCAGAAAGATGCCCCTGGAGCGAGGGAGAGAGTTCAATTGGTTTTTATCCTCGGGTTCTATTCATTCAGACATTTCAACATTTGAGACATAAAAAGAGGACATGTTTGATGCATGGAGTGGGAAATGAAATCTTATTTCAACTCTTCCGGTATATTTCGAGAACAAAAACAATGTCTCATGCATTCCCATTCGTCCCAAACTAATGTATACAAAAGCGCCACCGTATTAAATTTGCATCCATTTTCAACATATTATTTTATATAATTGATTTTCTTCAACAGAATGGAATTAAAACAGCATTAACACTAGAACTCCCAGAGAGCATCCATTTGGAATTTCTATCTATAAAACCCACAAGTCAGCCGATCGGCTGAAGGCCCTCCTTTTGTTATGTAAACGTTTGCAGTCACACGAGCCATTACGGCCACATTGGTCATTAGCATGAGTTGAGTTGAGTTGAGTTGAGTTTGAGTTTATTTGGAAAATGCAAGCACACAACATGATACATCACAATTTCCAGTTTCTATTTTCAACATGTTCGAAAAGGAGTAAGAAGAAGCAGAGCTTATTAAAGCCTACCCCTTTTCTTTTACATAACAGTTGCTAAAACTTTTGTACACTTCCTGTTCTCAATGTATTCACAATATACTCCATAAGTAATTAAATAAAAATAAAAATAAATAAATAAATAATTGGTGGAGTAAGTTTTAGTCCATACGATGAGATAAGTAAGATTATTTTAAGAATGAAAGAATGAATGGGTGAATAAAATCAGAATGTTTATCATGGTTCTTCTTTTTTGTACTTTGTTCCATGAAATGCTAAGTAATTCACAAACAAGGATGGGGTGAGGGTCACCACTTTACAAATTGTCGAACAGTTTTAGAACAACATTTCTCAACCAGCTATTGCAAGGAATTTAGGGATTTTACCATCTACGGTCCGTAAAATCATCAAAAAGTTCAGAGAATCTGGAGAAATCACTGCACGTAAGTGATGATATTACGGACCTTTGATCCTTCAAGCTGTACTGCATCAAAAACCGACATCAGTGTGTAAAGGATATCACCACATGGGCTCAGGAACACTTTATAAAACCCCTGTCAGTAACTACAGTTGGTCGCTACATCTGTAAGTGCAAGTTAAAACTCTACTATGCAAAGCCAAACCCGTTTATCAACAATATCCTGAAACGCTGCCAGCTTCGCTGGGCCCGAGATCATCTAAGATGGACTGATGCAAAGTGGAAAAGTGTTCTGTGGTCTGACGAGTCCATATTTCAAAATATATTTGAGGACGTGGTGTCCTCCAGAACAAAGAGGGAAATAACTATTCGGATTGTTATAGGCGCAAAGTTCAAAAGCCAGCATCTGTGATGGTATGGGGGTGTATTAGTGCCCAAGGCATGGGTAATTTACACATCTGTGCAGGCACCATTAATGCTGAAAGGTACATACAGGTTTTAGAGCAACATATGTTGTCATCCAAGCAACGTTATCATGGACAACCCTGCTTATTTCAGCAAGCCACATGTTACAACAGCGTGGCTTCGTAGTAAAAGAGTGCGGTTACTTTCCTGGCCCATCTGCAGTCCAGACATGTCTCCCATGGAAAATGTGTGGTGCATTATGAAGCGTAAAATACAACAGCAGAGACCCCGGACTGTTGAACGACTGAAGCTCTACATAAAACAAGAATGGGAAAGAATTCCACTTTCAAAGCTTCAACAATTAGTTTCCTCAGTTCACAAACATTTATTGACTGTTGTTAAAAGAAAAGGTGATGTAACACAGTGGTGAACATGCCCTTTCCCAATTACTTTGGCATGTGTTGCAGCCATGAAATTCTAAATTAATTATCATTTGCAAAAAAAAAAAAATTTTATGAGTTTGAACATCAAATATCTTGTCTTTGTAGTGCATTCAATTGAATATGGGTTGAAAAGGATTTGCAAATCATTGTATTCCGTTTATATTTACATCTAACACAATTTCCCAACTCATATGGAAATGGGATTTGTGCGTGCATACAAATGTTTCCAATGAGATTTTCCTCTAAGGTTATATTCCTCCTACGTTTTTGTACAGTGTAATTATTGTATAAATGTTAGCACATGGCCCGCACAGGCTTTGTGAAGCTCTCAGGATTATTAGTCCAGATCCCACATGAAAGTTCTCCGCGGCTTATAAACAGTTATGAGAACCCGTTGACCCCAATTTTTTTCATCAGCCTCTCTCTGCGTTTTCTGCTTCCACTCAGTTCAGCGCGTCCACGCACCGACGACGTGTTCACTACCTTGTCTACTCTCACCTCGCCTCCTTTGTTCGCCTGAAAAAGTGGCCAGTCATCACATTCCTGGCTCACACATCATGACTCAGTCTTGGCAGGAGTCGACATGCAGCGACCACACCTGTGATTAATCATGATATGAAGCAAAAGTGGGAGAAAAGAAGGTCTTTCCTCATGTGAAAACATCTCACATATAAGACAGCCATCACTCTTCAAGTGTCAGGTGCATTATATCGGAGTCCAGAAAGACTCTTTTCACACTGCTGTCTCATATGACACTTTCTCATCTCCGCTTTTCTCAGAGTATTGGCGAGCGGCGGCCTGGTTCCCATGGTGACATGCCCATCAATGCCAGGCGTGTACAAACACTACAGCCTGGGCTAACAGTTTTACACCGTCCACAAGCCTCTATGGAGAACCTCCACTCTCACCCGTGTCACGGCAGACAAAGGCCACACTGGCACGTCTCTATTTGACTTGGCACCGTTCGACCCACTGATCCCAGAAGCATTTTGGAGCAAATAAGTCCATCTCGGGGGTGCAGAGATACACACGCCGAAACCAAAGCCTGGGGATGAACCCCTGCAGCAGAACATCAAGGCATGAAATGGTCCCAACAACGGCCTCGCAGTAGCCTGGCTTCCCACGGAGATTTGGTGTACAGCAGCATGCAGAAGCGCAGGCTAATGACGGAGTAAGACGAGGTGAATTAGCCAATCACGAGCTTGGAATGACTTGTGAAAAGCTAACAGTTGTCGATGTGAAACATTCCTCTCATGTCAACAAAAAGCCCCACAAATGAGTGAAAACAGGAGAGGGGGATCAAGTGCCTCACAAGCCAGGGTGCCCCAGACTTGTGCAGATCATGAGGTTAAATCGACATTTTGACAGATATGACTTCAGGCCAATGGAGGATCAAGTATTCTGTGAAAGCCTTTAGTGAGCAACTTCTCAGCTGCTGGTGGTTACCTTTAGGTCACCTAAAGGTTCAACAGTTCTAAAAGCCTTGGAGGTCATGTTTTCAGCTCTCATTGTTGCAATAGCTGAAAGACTATGCCAAAGAAATGTCACTAAAGTGCAGATTTTAAATGATTATTACATCAATTCTAAGATACTTTGGCATATTGATTAGGTGTGGACGTACCAGGCTCTTGACCAGGGGCGTCCACACTTTTTGACATGGGGGCCGCATTTGGCTACTAAAACAATTTGGCCGCAGGCAGAAAGCCGACTGAATGTAAAGTAAATATATATATACATGTATATATATAGGCTTCACGGTGGCAGAGGGGTTAGTGCGTCTGCCTCACAATACGAAGGTCCTGCAGTCCTGGGTTCAAATCCAGGCTCGGGATCTTTCTGTGTGGAGTTTGCATGTTCTCCCCGTGAATGCGTGGGTTCCCTCCGGGTACTCCGGCTTCCTCCCACCTCCAAAGACATGCACCTGGGGATAGGTTGATTGGCAACACTAAATTGGCCCTAGTGTGTGAATGTGAGTGTGAATGTTGTCTGTCTATCTGTGTTGGCCCTGCGATGAGGTGGCGACTTGTCCAGGGTGTACCCTGCCTTCCGCCCGATTGTAGCTGAGATAGGCGCCAGCGCCCCCCGCGACCCCGAAAGGGAATAAGCGGTAGAAAATGGATGGATGGATGGATGTATATATATATATATATATATATATATAAAATCAACAATTCAAAGCTTTCACTGATGGAAGGAGGTTTTGGCTAAAAATCTCACGGTACATGGGCCCATTCATTCTTTCCTTAACACGGAACAATCGTCCTGTACCCTTAGCAGAAGAACAGCCCGAAAGCATGATGTTTCCACCCCCATGCTTCACAGTAGCGGGTGTATAATATAGCCAAGAGTCATGGATGCATTGGAATTCTGGGTAATTCTTATGTTGCGTTTATAATGTGTTACAGAGCCAATGTTCTCCAGAAATGTGTTTGTTATTCTTGTTTGGTTATGGTTCACAGAGTGTGGCGCATATTAGTAAGAGTTAAAGTTGTTTTATATCACAACCATCAATGTGTTCTGTATGGCTGTGGAACAAGACCAATGGTTTACAGATAGTAAAAACAAAAAAAACTTGTCTGCCATTTTGAAAATGACGGCAGGGGTAGCGTCGCTCGTGACGTCACGAATTTGAACCGGGCGGTAAAAGTAAGCATGCGTTTATAAATTTTGGGAGCAAGTTTTACCAGGCAGTATTTCAAGGCAAGCGCATATTACATGCCCGGAGGCTAATCAAGGAAATTATTACATGCCCGGCGGCTAATCAAGGAAATATGGTATGCCCGTTTTATATTTTGTACAAATAAAACCTAAGTGGATATGGGTAGTGTCAGTGCCTATTTCCATCTGTATATGCTGATTCGCTGAGGAAATGGGTTCCAACATTAGCACGGCTGTCATCATGGCAATGGGAAACGTATAAGGACAGCCACATCACATGATTAAAATTATTTCTCATTGGTGTTCGCATATTGTGGACTACATGTACCAAGTTATATGGCAATCTGAAAGAGTAGCCTATAGGCATTTCTTGGTAAAATGTCTCCTCTTTAGTTTTGGGCGTACATTAGGCTGCTAAGCATGCTCTACTAATTTTCACCAGTACAACCATTGCTAGCGTTGGCTGTAGCTGGTTTTAGTCTTTGTGTTCTGATGGTTCTGACAATAACCATAGTGTATGTATGTTGTGATATCGTATGCAGGCATGACGTATTTCTTCCTGAAAAGAGCCTAATTTCTGTGTAAAATGTGTTGGTTAGAGATTTGTTATTGACAAAACGCTTGTCTATTCAGCTATTGTGGACCCAGCACCTCAACCCCTGGTACGGGGCAGTGGAAGTTTGAAATACCTTGGACTAGCCCAGATCATCCAGCTGGATTCGGCTGCAAACTCACTCAGAGAGAGGGGGAGGGGACTACAGAATTTTGACCGTGATTGCAGTACCATTTCTGGCCACATTCTTACATATGGCTCCTTTAAGTACTGAAGTTGTTAGTAGTAAATCCTATTGTATTGTTTTCATACAATATTTCTTATCGAAAAATATGTTTTCTTTTCACGGGGATGTCACACTGTTTTTAGACTTGGTGTCATTTCACTGGGAAACATTGATTTGAGGTACGAGTGTTTTGGGTCACAGAACCAATTAAGCCTTTAAGTTGAGATACTGCTGTAAGTAAAGCTAAGCTTTTGTGATTGATGTCACTTTATGGTCCATGGTCACTTCCAGTTAGGGTTGTACGGTATACCGGTACCGCGACACTAATGAATGAATTATATTCAGTACTATACCGCCTCTAAAAAGAACCGGATCCTATGAGCAGAGGAGCATATTCAGCAGCGCGCACATGGCGTACTTACAAGCAGACACAGTGTGTAGACAGAAAAGGAAGAACGGACGCATTTTGGTGTAAAAAGTAAAGATAAAGGTGAAGTTATAACACTAAAAAACCCTCAGGAAGAGGTGCTTTAAGACATGGTTAGCTAGCTAGCTAGCAGCTAACATCCATCCACAGTGTTTTATCTACTTCTAAATCACAAATCCTGGCCTCCATGGTGCCAAAAAAAGTAAGTTTCTTACAAGGAGCATTATCACTGAAGGACGAGGAATCGCTAACCATGCTTCAACACACACAATAGGAGGATACAATAGCTCACCGGCATCACAATGTAAACAAATGCCATGGGCGGATCTCCACCTGACATCCACTGTAATGATACCAAGTACAAGAGCGTATCGAGTCGATACTACTATGATTACATCAATATTTTTCAGCATCACAACATCTTCTTCCATTTTTTTTATTTATTTATACAATGTTTATAAATTCAGGAAATGTGTTTGAATATAACCAATGTATGATCCTGTAACTACTTGGTATCGGATAGATTCCTAAATATGTGGTATCTTCCAAAACTAATGCAAAGTATCAAAGAAGAGAAAAACAAGTGATTATTACATTTTAACATAAGTGTAGATAGAACACGTTAAAACAGAAAATAAGCAGATATTAACAGTAAATTAACTAGTACATTAATAATCATTTTTACAGTTTGTCCCTCATAATGTAGACAAAATAATAGGTAGATAAATGACACAATATGTTACTGCATACATCAGCAGACTAATTAGGAGTCTTTGTTTGTTTACTTACTACTAAAGGACAAGTACGTTGTCTAGCATGTTCACTATTTTATTTAAGGACTAAATTACAATAATAAACATATGTAGATTTTTTGTTACAATAAAGACAATAATGACATTTTTTGTGGTCCCCTTTATTTTGAAAAGTATCAAAAAAGTATTTAAACACATTTTGGTACCGGTAGGGGGCAACCCTACTTCCAATAATGTTGTAGCTTACAGGTATTGTTAAATACATTAGTTGTGACTTATCACAACAGTACATTGGAGCTGGTTCATGTCTGCCTCGTCTTAAAAGAGCGAGAATGCTGGGTGCATACTTGCCAACCCTCCCGGATTTCCCGGGAGACTCCCGAATTTCAGCGCCTCTCATGAAAACCTCCCGGGACAAATTTTCTCCCGGAAATCTCCTGAAATTCAGGCGGAGCTGGAGGCCACGCCCCCTCCAGCTCCATGCGGACCCAAGTGAAGTGTCGACAGCCTGTTTTCACGTCCGCTTTCCCACAATATAAACAAAGTGCCTGACCAATGACGTTATAACTGTAGAATGATCGAGGGGGAGTTCTTGGTTTCTTATGTGGGTTTCTTGTTAGGCAGTTTCTGATTTATTAAATTGTATAACAGTGCAAAATATTGCTCATTTGTAGTGGTCTTTCTTGAACTGTTTGGAAAAAAAGATATAAAAATAACTAAAAACTTGTTGAAAAATAAACAAGTGATTTGATTATAAATAAAGATTTCTACACATACCTCGATGTGGTGGCGACTTGTCCAGGGTGTAAACCGCCTTCCACCTGATTGTAGCTGAGATAGGCACCAGCGCCCCCAAAGGGAATAAGCGGTAGAAAAATGGATGGATGGATAGCTGTAAATATACTCCTCCCCTCTTAACCACGCCCCTCGCCCCCCACCCCCGACCACGCCCACCCACTTTCCGAAATCGGATGTCTCAGGTTGGCAAGTATGGCTGGGTGACTTCACACGTGGTTTATGGACTGCCAGTGGGATATTTGGACTGCGGTACTTTGTGTAGGGTCTGCAGAGGATGTGACACCTGGACTGGACGCCAGGCTGGCGGCTCGTCGTTCACATGGCAGCCAGGCCCCCAGCCAACAGCGTCTATTTCACAGGCAACGTACTGATGGTGCTGAGGATGAGAATCCGTGATTCAAGCACGTTCACGTACAAGATATCTACACCACAGTAAAAACAACAACTTTCCATCTATTCTAAGTCTAGAGCATTCCTGACCTACACATAGACAGAACTGTACCTTGGCTAGCATCCAGCTGCACAGTCTGTTTGTACAAAGATTCTCTCTCTGCTTCCTGGAATCTGTTTGCTTGCAGCTGATTTGAGAGGAGAGTCCAGCATGAAGAGACTCAGCAGACAACAAAAGACAACATCTGCTTCTCATATCAGCCATGATCACACTCCAGGATCACTCCTTTTGTCGTCTCATCATTTTACACGTCAACATGTTACATGTCATCATGTTACACATCAGTTAATTGCATGTCATCATGTTACATGTCATCATGTTACATGTCATCATGTTGCACATCAGCTAATCACATTGTGGAAAGGCGGAGCCGACGGGCCGACGGCGGGGTAGGGCAAGCCATAGCCATAGGCAAGCCATGGATGGCGTGGCGCGGTGGAAGGGTGGCCGTGCGCGACCCGAGGGTCCCTGGTTCAATTCCCACCTAGTACCAACCTCGTCACGTCCGTTGTGTCCTGAGCAAGACACTTCACCCTTGCTCCTGATGGGTGCTGGTTGGCGCCTTGCACGGCAGCTCCCTCCATCAGTCTGTGAATGTGTGTGTGAATGGGTAAATGTGGAAGTAGTGTCAAAGCGCTTTGAGTACCTTGAAGGTAGAAAAGCGCTATACAAGTACAACCCATTTATCATTTATCATAGTCCTACTCAAGATGGCGGCCAGGAGGCGGAGGATGTGGCGGAGCGGAGAGGCAGGGCGTGCGGGAAGCGACGCCGCCGCAATCAAATTCAGGTGCGTAGATCGCGCACCGGCAAACAATTAATATATCTCCGCCTGCTGTATAAAAGGGGAGAAGGAGGAACGATCAAGGCAGAAGGAGTAGAAGAACCAGACGAGAGAGAACGACTGAGAGAGAACCAAACACAGCGACAAAGACACGCCAGACTGAAGGCGAGAGAGGAGCGAGCAGGAAGGAGGAGCAGCTGAAAAGCAATCCGACCGAAAAGACAAAGCTTATTTGAAAAAATAAATGAGAGTCAAACCTGCAAGAGCATGTCCTTCCTTGGTGGTCCATGCAACCCGCACGATGACAGCAGGAAGCCGTTCACATACATGTCAACATGGTACATGTCATCATGTTACATGTCATCATGTTACTCGTCAGTTAGTTACATGTCATCATGTTACATGTCAGTTAGCTACATGTCAGTTAGTTACATGTCATCATCTTCCATGTCATCATGTTACACATCAGTAAATTACTTGTCATCCGGTTACATGTCATCATGTTACACGTCATGTTGCACGTCAGTTAGTTACATGTCATCCTGTTGCATGTCAGTTAGTTACATGTCATCATGTTACATGTCAGTTAGTTACATGTAATCATGTTACATGTCAGTTAGTTACATGTCAGTTAGTTACACATCATCATGTTGCATGTCAGCTAGTTACATGTCATCATGTTACATGTCAGTTAGTTACACATCATCATGTTGCATGTCAGCTAGTTACATGTCAGACTCATCATGTTACATGTCAGTTAGTTACATGTCAGTTAGTTACATGCCACTTAATTACATGTCATCATGTTATATGTCAGTTGGTTACATGTTATCGTGTAACATGCCAGTTAGTTACATTTCAGTTAGTTACATGTCATCATGTTACATGTCAGTTAGATACATGTCATCATGTTACATGTCATCATTTTACATGTCAGTTAGTTACATGTCAGACTCATCATGTTACATGTCAGTTAGTTACATGTCAGTTAGTTACATGCCAGTTAGTTACATGCCAGTTAATTACATGTCATCATGTTATATGTCAGTTGGTTACATGTTATCGTGTTACATGTCAGTTAGATACATGTCATCATGTTACATGTCATCATATTACATGTCAGTTAGTTATATGTCAGACTCATCATGTTACATGTCAGTTAGTTACATGCCAGTTAGTTACATGCCGGTTAATTACATGTCATCATGTTATATGTCAGTTGGTTACATGTTATTGTGTTACTTGTCAGTTAGATCAATGTCATCATGTTACATGTCATCATGTTACATGTCAGTTAAATACATGTCATCATGTTACATGTCAGTTACTTACATGTCATCATGTTACATGTCAGTTAGTTACATGTCATCATGTTACTGTCAGTTAGTTACATGTCATCATGTTACATGTCAGTTAGATACATGTCATCATGTTACATGTCATCATATTACATGTCAGTTAGTTACTTGCAGACTCATTATGTTACATGTCAGTTAGTTACATGTCAGTTAGTTACATGCCAGTTAATTACATGTCATCATGTTATATGTCAGTTGGTTACATGTTATCGTGTTACATGTCAGTTAGTTACATGTCATCATGTTACATGTCATCATGTTACATGTCATCATATTACATGTCAGTTAGTTACATGTCATCATGTTACATGTCAGTTACTTACATGTCATCATGTTACATGTCAGTTAGTTACATGTCATCATGTTACATGTCAGTTAGTTACATGTCATCATGTTACATGTCAGTTAGTTACATGCCATCAAATGACACTTCTGGCTGCACCAGTCAAACCATCCTTGCTACTGCAACTGTGTAACTCTCTTGTTATTTATTCATCTACACCAGAATGACCAAACTTTTTCCACAGATGAACGCAAACTAAAAAATGATAGCATGCTGCGGCCATTTTGATATTTGTCATAATCAGAACCAGTAAAAATATGTAGATTTTTTTTTAAACATTTGGGGTTCACTTTAAGTTTGGTCCCTGGTGCTCTTATACTGTTTTGTTCCACACTTACAATAAATCAACTTCAGGTCTTTTTTAAAAATGTTTATGTTTTTGTCAAAGACAACTATTTTTTTGATGGTAAAAACCCAAAATATAGCTGAGATAGGCTGCAGCGCCCCCCACGACCCCGAAGGGAGTAAGCAGCAGAAAATGGATGGATGGATACATTATTTTCCCCAAAATATTTTTATTGGATGTAAATAAATCAAAGCCTAAAATAGGTCTATAATTCATTACCCCATTGTTTTTAATGCATTTTTATTTTTTGTGCAATGAGTTTTTTTGTTTTTTTTCAACCCTACTAAAATTCTTGAGGATCCAAACAGTTATATATATATATTTTTTTTGTTTTTTTACTCTTTAACACTTAAATCTGTAGATCAGCTCCAGATCTATCAGTCAATTATAAGCTTTTCCTTTTTTTAATGTCCTTTTGTTTGTTTGTTTGTTTTATGCTTTTTTTCTTTGCGATTTAACACTTTTTAAGTTTATTTTTACATGGAAAACGCACAAAATATGCAATATTTTCCTCAAAAAATATGTCAAAGTAGAATATTTCATGTCAAAGCAATTGGAACTTTGAATAGTTGAATAATATAAAACAACATTGATTTTGATTCATTATCGTTTTTGAGCAACAACAGTTTAAAAAAAAAAATCCTACTTAATTTTTGGAGGATCCAAACAGTTAGTTACATTTTTTTTTTTTTACTTTTCAAACAGTTCAGTTCTAGATCCAACAGTCAATTATAAGCTTTTATAATTTTTTTTCAATGTATTTTTGTTTGTTTATGCCTTTTTCGCCAAAGAACATTTTTAAATGTTATGTTTACATGGAAAACACATAAAATATGCAATATTTTCCTCAAAAAATACATCAAAGTGGAATATTTCATGTGACGTAATTGGAACTTTGAATACATCAATATTTCACAACATCGATTTTGATTCATTATCATTTTTTGGAGCAATGACAGTCAAAAAACAAAAAAATCCTACTAAAATTATTGAGGATCCAAACAGTTAATAAAACATTGTATTTTACTTTTCAACATATACATCTGTAGATCAGCACCAGATATGTCAGTCGTTTATAAGCTTTTTTTATTAACATCTTTTTGTTTGTTTGTTTTATGCCTTTTTTTTGTGCCAAAGAACACTTTTAAAGTTGCTTTTTACACACAAAATATGCAATATTTTCCTCAAATTTGATGTGAAGTAGTTAGAACTTTGAATAGTTCAATAGTTCACAACAACATTGATTTAGATTCATTGTTATTTTTGAGCAATGACAGTTAAAAAAAAAAATCCTACTAAAATTGTTAAAGATAAGACAGTTACATTTTTTGTTTAGTTTTACTTTTCAACACTTACGTCTCTCAGTCAGCTCCAGATCTATCAGTTGATTACAAGTGTTTATTTTTTCTTTTAGTTTGTTTGTTTTATGCCTTTTTTTTGCCAGAGAACACATTTTTTACATAGAAAACACACAAAATATGCAATATTTTCCTCAATATGTAAAAGTGGAATATTCCATGTGATTTACTGTAATTTTAACTTTGAATAAGTCAATAATTCACAACATTGATTTTGATTCATTGTTATTTTTGGAGCAATGACAAAAGAAAAAAAACTAAAATAAATACACAGTTAATGCAGTCAACATTGCAATTTTTTACAGTTACATTAAACCTGTTTGCGCTTATATTCCATTTTTTTTATGTTCTTTTTTTATTTTTTTAAATAGTATTTTTAGAAGGTGCGGCGAGACTTAAAAAAATGAGTTGTGGGCCGCACTTTGAACCCCCCCTGTCTATACACCAGGGACAAGAGTGGCAATAGTGTCTAAATATACACACTGAAGATATGTCCTGTAAACATGCAGCAGCAGAAGGTAAACAACATTGGGGCGGTGTGGCGCAGTCCGGAGAGTGGCCGTGCGCAACCCGAGGATCCCTGGTTCAAATCCCACCTAGTACCAACCTCGTCATGTCCGTTGTGTCCTGAGCAAGACACTTCACCCTTACTCCTGATGGGTGCTGGTTAGCGCCTTGCATGGCAGCTCCCTCCATCAGTGTGTGAATGTGTGTGTGAATGGGTAAATGTGGAAGTAGTGTCAAAGCGCTTTGAGTACCTTGAAGGTAGAAAAGCGCTATACAAGTACAATCCATCCATCAATTAATAACATGTGCAAAATGCTTAGAGAACAAAGACAGGTTTCATGCTGTCGCTTTGCTGTGAGGCGCTTTTCCAATCATGACTGAAAGACTCAAAGTGAGTCGATGTCCTCCTCAAGTCTATTTTGGCTTTACAGTCACCCGTATGGTTCATAACACATCATTACCTCTATGTAAGATTGCATATTTAAATGTCAAGTCTTCATGTTGGACACAGTATAAGCAACCAAATTAAGTGCTGCCTTCACAAAAGATGAGAAAAAGATTATGTGAGCGAATGTATTTTTATCCCTTGACATATTTCTTTGAGTCTTTCTGAGTGGATGGACACAAAGATAGAAATGAGACAAATTAGAGGTTGATGAGTGGAATGTGCTACTATTGTTCTGACAAATACACCACACTGGCCTTTTTAAAAAAATACCACAGTATTAATTCACCAACTGTGACTTAGGGGGGTCTATGGTTTAGGTAGACTTGACAACCAGGTAGTGTCAGGCATGAACTTGGACGAGGGTTGTTTTCCCGAGGTGCGAAGCGAATGGAGTGGAAACGGCGTGAAGGAAGGTAAATATTGAATTTATTTACTTATAACAGGAATAAACAAAAAGCAGGCACGAGGGCGGAAGTACAAAAACTGGGCTAAGAAACAAAAGACTAGGATAAAGGCTGCAAACTACAAACATGAAACAAAAACACTTGCGCTGAGGCATGAATAACAAAAACCTACGTGGACAAAATGAACAGCATAGCAAGGCATGAAGCAGATAATCGAGGGCGTGAAGGAGGTGATGTTGCCAGGACGAAGAAAGAAACAGAATGGCTTAAATAATAACTGTGATCATTACAAACAGGTGTGAGGGCTGAGGACCGGGGCGTGACATGGAGACAAGGTGAAAACTAATGCGTTACTATGGAAACAAAAACAAACCAGAAAGTGCAAAACAGGAAACAAGTGTCCAAAAAACAAAAACGAACACGACCAAAACAAAACTTGATCCATAGGTGTGACAGGTAGACTTGACAGGTCTGCATGTCATGTAAAAATTCAATCTAATATACCAAAAAGACTTCCGGTATAGGGCATTAAACATAAATAAATACAAATGTTAAATTTTATAAATATATAAATATATGTGTGTATGCATTAGGGGTGTAACGGTACGTGTATTTGTATTGAACCGTTTCAGTACGGGGGTTACGGTTTGGTACGAGGGTACGAGTTTGTAAACTAAAGTCTTAACAAGCTGCTCTGCAGCTTCCTCTGTCTGAGCAGTGAGCACCCAGCATTGTCCCGCCCACAGAACCATCTGATTGGTTACATACAAAGCCAATCAGCAGTGCGTATTGAGAGCGCATGAAGTCAGTGCTCCAGCGTCGAGATGAGCAGATATGTGTTTAGATGGTGAGCAGCTGACATTGTACACTCCCCAAATTATAAAAAAAACACTTCCCAGTCACAACTACTACAAACATCACTATGAGCCCGTTGACTTTCTAGAAAGTTAAACTGCAGCTCAGCTCTCTCATAGTTCTGGGTTGAGGTGAAGGCTAATTAGGTTTTAGCGTTACGTTAGCTCATTTTGCTGTGTGTGTGTGCTTGCGTGTGTGTGTGTGTGTGTGTGTGTGTGTGTGTGTGTGTGTGTGTGTGTGTGTGTGTGTGTGTGTGTGTGAGTGATAAAAGTCAACTACAGGCTTCCCAAATGCTGTAATAAATTATGCATGATGAGTTCACTTGAAACTGTTTAATGTTGCACGTTTTATATGTACAAGACAAGTTTTGTCATTTTATTTAATCAAAGCAACAACTTGAGGCAGTTTAATGTGGATTAACGTGGGTAGAATTATTATAGTGTTCCCAATGTAAAAAGGATAAAGCCATTGTTTACAAATTTGGTAAATAAATAACCAAAAAATTTATATTTTGTTGTTTTCTTACTGTACCGAAAATGAACCAAACCGTGACCTCTAAACCGAGGTACGTACCAAACCGAAATGTTTGTTTACCGTTACACCCTTAGTATGCATATATGTTTGTATGTATATGTATGTATGTACAGTCGTGGTCAAAAATTCACATCCACTTGTAAAGAACATAATGTCATGGCTGTCTTGAGTTTCCAATCATTTCTACAACTCGTATTTTTTTGTGATAGAGTGATTGGACTGAGAGGCTACCATGCAAGAAGGAAGCCCTTGGTCCAGAAGCCACACCTAAAGACTTGTCTAAAGTTTGCTGCTGATCACATGGACAACGATAACACCTTCTGGAAGAAAGTTCTGTGTGGTCTGATGAAACAAAAATGGAGTACACTACCCAGCAATATGTTTGAAGGAGAAAAGGTGAGGCCTTTAATCCCAGGAACATCATACCTACAGTCAAGCTTGGTGGTGGTAGTATTATGCTCTGGGCCTGTTTTGCTGCTTATGGAACTGGTGCTTTAAATGTGACAATGAAAAAGGAGGTTCACCTCCAAATTCTTCAGGACAAGCTAAAATCATCAGCCCGGAGGTTGGGTCTTGGGCGCAGTTGGGTGTTCCAACAGGACAATGACCCCAAACAAATGTCAAAAGTGGTAAAGGAATGGCTAAATCAGGCTACAATGAAAGTTTTGAAATGGCCTACCCAAAGTCCTGACTCAAACATGTAGACAATGCTGAAGAAACAAGTCCATGTCAGAAAACCAACAAAATGTAGCTGAACTGCATCAATTTTGTCAAGAGGAGTGGTCAAAAATTCAAGCAGAAGCTTGTGGATGGCTACCAAAAGCGCCTTATTGTAGTGAAACTTGCCAAGAGACATGTAAGCAAATATTAACATTGCTGTATGTATACTTTTGACCCAGCAGATTTGCTCACATTTTCAGTAGACCCATAATAAATTCATAAAAGTGTGCTCCAATCACTCCATCACAAAAAAATAAGGGTTGTAGAAATGATTGGAAACTCAAGACAGCCATGACATTATGTTCTTTACAAGTGTATGTACACTTTTGACTACGACTTTATATACAAATATATAGACATACATATATATGTGTACATATTGAATACATATATAAATACATACATATATGCAGTGGTCCCCAACCTTTTTTTATCCGCGGACCGGTTAATGCTTAATAATTTGTCCCGCGGCCCGGGGGGGGATGTCCTTTTTTTTTCTTTTTTTTCTTTTCTTCTTTGTCATGAAAAAGGGACGTTTTTGTCATGGAAAAGGGAGTTTTTTGTGGTTGGTGCACTATTTGTAAGTGTATATTGTGTTTTTATGTTGATTTAATAAAAAAATAATTTATATACATATATATATATATTTTTTTTAATTCTTCTGCGGCCCGGTACCGTGCCATGGCCGGTACTGGGCCGCGGCCCGGTGGTTGGGGACCACTGCATATATGCATACAGTAATTACATATATATGTGTGTATGTATATTTGTGTGTGTGTGTTTAGAGAGACACAGGGAAGAGAGAGAGAGAGAGAGAGAGAGAGAGAGAGAGAGAGAGAGAGAGAGAGAGAGAGAGAGAGAGAGAGAGAGAGAGAGAGATTTCAGTGTGTCCTATAGTGTGGTTAAGAAACTAAACAACCACCTAATGTGATGTAAAGAAAGTTTAAAAAAAACAACATTTTCTTTTTAAGAAAGTCAACAACCACTTAATGTGTTGTCAATGAAGTAAACAACCACCTAATGTGTTGTTAATAAAGTAAACAACCACTAATATATTGTTAAGAAAGTAAACAATTACTAATGTGTTGTTAAGAAAGTAAACAACCACTTAATGTGTTGTTAATGAAGTGAACAACCACCTAATGTGTTGTAAATAAATTAAACAACCACTAATATATTGTTAAGAAAGTAAACAACCACTAATGTGTTGTTAAGAAAGTAAACAACCACTTAATGTGTTGTTGGGGCGGTATAGCTCGGTTGGTAGAGTGGCCGTGCTAGCAACTAGGAGGTTGCAGGTTCGATTCCCACTTCCGCCATCCTAGTCACTGCCGTTGTGTCCTTGGGCAAGACACTTTAACCACCTGCTCCCGGTGCCACCCACACTGGTTTAAATGTAACTTAGATATTGGGTTTCACCATGTAAAGCGCTTTGAGTCACTAGAGAAAAGCGCTATATAAATATAATTCACTTCACTTCACTTAATGAAGTGAACAACCACCTAATGTGTTGTAAATAAAGTAAACAACCACTAATATATTGTTAAGAAAGTAAACAACCACTAATGTGTTGTTAAGAAAGTAAACAACTACCTAATGTGTTGTTAAGAAAGTAAAAAATCACTAATGTGTTGTTAATGAAGTAAACAACCACTTAATGTGTTGTTAATGAAGTAAACAACCACTTAATGTGTTGTAAATAAAGTAAACAACCAATAATATATTGTTAAGAAAGTAAGCAACCACTGTGTTGTTAATGAAGTAAACAACCACCTAACGTGTTGTAAATAAAGTAAACAACCACTAATATATTGTTAACAAAAGTAAACAACCACTAATGTGTTGTTAAGAAAGTAAACAACCACCTAATGTATTGTTAAGAAAGTAAACAACCACTAATGTGTTGTTAAGAAAGTAAACAACCACCTAATCTGTAGTAAATAAAGTAAACAACCACTAATATATTGTTAAGAAAGTAAACAACCACTAATGTGTTGTTAAGAAAGTAAGCAACCACTAATGTGTTGTTAATGAAGTAAACAACCACCTAATGTGTTGTAAATAAAGTAAACAATCACTAATATATTGTTAAGAAAGTAAACAACCACTAATGTGTTGTTAAGAAAGTAAGCAACCACTAATGTGTTGTTAAGAAAGTAAACAACCACCTAATCTGTAGTAAATAAAGTAAACAACCACTAATATATTGTTAAGAAAGTAAACAACCACTAATGTGTTGTTAAGAAAGTAAGCAACCACTAATGTGTTGTTAATGAAGTAAACAACCACCTAATGTGTTGTAAATAAAGTAAACAATCACTAATATATTGTTAAGAAAGTAAACAACCACTAATGTGTTGTTAAGAAAGTAAGCAACCACTAATGTGTTGTTAAGAAAGAAAACAACCACTAATGCCATTCTCCAATAGGTGCCGGGTGTTGAAATCAGATGTAAAATCTGTCTCCAGTCCAAGACATAAAGTTACTTATCAAAGCCTCTTGGAAAAGGCCTTTCAGGGAATAATGAGGGAGAAGCACAACGTTTACGAGAGACTCCACGTGGTCCTGAAAGCCATTAGACTGTGATGAAGCAGAGCCCCTGAAGCTGCTTTACGAGGTCTGCTCTCACCACAGCAGCAGCACACCAAGAGAGGAGAGTAACTTCAACATGCACCTCCTAATATATAGCTACTAGAACTTGGCTTCCACTTAAAAGGGAGCAGCTCTTCATGTGGTGATCATATGGAAATGCTAACTACATGACTGGTGTCACCAAGTCCACTATGGTAGTAGTCTCCTTCATGTGGTGATCATATGGAAATGCTAACTACATGACCGGTGATACCAAGTCCACAATGGTAGTAGTCTCCTTCATGTGGTGATCATATGGAAATGGTACCTCCATGACCGGTGTCACCAAGTCCACCAGGGTACAGGACACGTTTTGCTGACTTGTTCAACATTCCAAGATGTTTTTGCTTGGATTGACAACAACCAGTGTTGCTGCACTAAAATCCTGGTTTTGTTTTAGCACACCAGCCCCTTCCTGCTCTGTCCCTGATAAGAATACAATGGCAAATGACCCTGGACACTCTCACTGCACTCTATGGCGTGGAGTTTTTAGTGCCAGTCTTGTCAAGAAGTCACGTTGCATTCAATCTCCGGTTGGAATGTATGTTTTAAACTATGTTAGAAGTGTTATTTTGCAGTAAAAACAAAAGTTTATTATTGAACAATTACATTTTAGTACAAAACACATCAGATAAATTCATGTTTGATTGTAAAATGTATAAAAAATATTTCACATAAGGTTTGAGCAGTAAAACCACATCAATGTGTATCGCACAAGTCGATAAATTGTTAAATTTTTCTTATCTTCTATGTCAGGAATAAAGCGGAAGTATGGAAGCAAGGTTGGTTGCATGAACAAAGGCACTCTGGTAACCTAGCAACACAGGAAGTTATCACTGATCAGTGGGAGTGACACCCCAACAGCCAATCAGGTAACAGTATCAACTATCAAGTTTGGTTGCACCATTTTGTTGTCTGGCAGTTGATTCTCTGCATGGAGTGAGAAGACAATGAAGAATTTGTGGATAAAAGAGGAAATGTCACCTGGACAGGTTTTTGGATTTTTTTCCAAAGGGACTGTAGTCAGACCAGGGTGGTCTGTAAATGATGCGAGGCAAGAGCGCTAATACTACACCACCTTAGCCACGCTCACCCTTTATAGCACAGCCGTTACTTCCTGGCACTAAACCTGCAGAAAATAGTTCTTCTCAGGTTTCTCTATGTTTACATTTTCACAATTTTGTTACACTTTATGAGGCATTTATTAGATATTCCTTATTTTTGCGCATTCATTTTAAGAATTTTTTGTTAAGTCTTCAATGTGGTTTTACTATTTTGTTGACAATGTTTGAGTGTTTTCGATGTTTCCTTTCTGCCTTGACAGATGATTAGTAAAAAGGTTATATTTGAAATAAAAATGTTAAAATGTAATATATTTTCCTCCGGATCCTTATTTTCAATGGGTCATAAAAATATATATAATTATCAATATTAACTGATGAAAAAAACATTTAAATCATGATACAGTTTTCAGCCCTATTTCACATAAATAGTGAAAAAACAAAACAATCTCACCAGCACATTGGGTTTTAAGAATAAGAAGAGAAGTATTGCGTAGAGAGATTATTCTAGATTGTACCTGATGTCATGACTGGTTTTATTGATTATTGACCAATTTATTGGTTATGGGACAAGCAGTAGCAAATGGATGGATGGTACTTTTTTTTCGCTTATTGTTTGTCTTTGGTACGCTAATATGTATATTTTAGGCCAGTGGTTCTCAACCTTTTTTCAGTGATGTACCCCCTGTGAACAATTTTTTTAGTTTAAGTACCTCCTAATCAGAGCAAAGCATTTTTGGTGAAAAAGAGAGATAAAAAAGTAAAATACAGCACTATTTCATCAGTTTCTGATTTATAAATTGTATAACAGTGCAAAATATTGCTCATTTGTAGTGGTCTTTCTTGAACTATTTGTAAAAAAAGAAATAAAAATAACTTAAAACTTGTTGAAAAATAAACAAGTGATTCAATTATAAATAAAGATTTCTACACATAGAAGTAATCATAAACTTAAAGTGCCCTCTTTGGGGATTGTAATAGAGATCCATCTGGATTCATGAAATTAATTCTAAACATTTCTTCACAAAAAAAGAAATCTTTAACATCAATATTTATGGAACATGTCCACAAAAAAATCAAGCTGTCAACACTGAATATTACATTGTTGCATTTCTTTTCACAGTATTATTCAATAAATATATTTATAAAGGATTTTTTAATTGTTGCTATATTTCAATACATATATTTATTAAGGATTTTTGAATTGTTGCTATTTTTAGAATATTTTTAAAAAATCTCACGTACCCCTTGGCATACCTTCAAGTACCCCCAGGGGTCCGCGTACCCCGATTTGAGAACCAATGTTTTAGGCCATTGGTTCTTTTTTTTTTTTTTTGCAAAAATACATATATATATTTTTATATTGCTCTTTTCATATTTGACATGAACATTTTTATGTAAACTCAAAGTTATTGTTTTTTTTTGGTTCTTTGTTGTTGCTATTTTTGTATTACAACATTTTATCATTTGATCATGTTGTAATATTTTGTTTTGTGATTGTGTGATGTTTTTTGCCTGGACCCCTGGGAAGAATAGTCTACACTGCAGTGTAGACTAATGGGGATCCTTAACAAACTAATAAACTGAACTAATAAACTAAAAAAAAGCAATTGTTTTAGTACATGGAAAAACAATAAAGCTACAATGACAAAAATATTTTTCTTAAAACAAATATCTATCCTCGTACTATTGTTTTAAACTCTGGGAAGTTCAGGAGAAAACCTAATTATATAGAAAAAAGTAAAATCCCTTGCTGGCACGTGATGGGAAAGAAAAACAGCAAGAAGGAGAAGATTGCTAAAAGTCAAGAGATGTCACTACCAAGTCCCATGTGAAGATAGTGCCACATCCCCCAGGGAAGTCATCCCACATGAAGGTGATGGCGTAAAGAGCAGTGTTCATGGCTTGGCTCCTACCTGGAGAAGGTGTTCCTGGCGTAGTGCATGATGCTGTCGAAGTCATAAACTTCTCCCAAAGAATCCACCTCACCTGGCTCCATTTTCAAAAAGTTGTACTCCTGACCTGTGGAAGGGCAAAAGGAGAAAGTTCTGTTATGGACGTTCAGCTCCTCCGGGGATTTGCAATACAACCCTCTCGGCCTCACAACTCTGTCCGACGACCACAACTTCCCCGCACGTTCCAATTTGTCAATGCTCAAACGCACACACCAAACCTACATTTTTTTCTTGTGCAGATGAAGCAGGAACAACATTATATCAACTTTTTAATGCACAATTGCTACCTACTTCCTGGTCCTCTCTGCAGCGCTAAGCCTTCTGGGTAATGTAGTAAATAAACATTTAGCAACACTTACGAGTTGACATGTAATTATATTAGGGTTGTCCCGATAACAATAATTTAGTACCGCATACCAAAATGTATATCGATACTTTTCCAAATAAAGGGAACGAGGAAAAATGTCAATATTGGTGTTATTTTAACAGAAAATCTTACACTACTTTTAAAGCTGTGTAGTCACGGCCACACAGCTGCACTCAGATGAAAGAACAGCACCGGTACTTTTCAAAGGTGGTGTAGTACCGATTTCAATTGATTAGTACCGTGATACCTTATTCTTTATACAACCCCAGTTTAAATATTTTCAGAACCTTTATTCATGAAGGGTTAGGGGTCATTAAGATTATATTTTAATTTGCAAAGAGGCATCATTTACATCATTGAGATGTTGAAGCGCGATGATAATAAGTTAAGTTAAAGTACCTATGATTGTCACACACACACTAGGTGTGGAAAAATTATTCTCTGCATTTGACCCATCACCCTCGATCACACCCTGGGAGGTGAGGGGAGCAGTGAGCAGCAGCAGCCCAGGAATCATTTTTGGTGATTTAACCCCCAATTCCAACCCTTGATGCTGAGTGCCAAGCAGGGAGGTAATGGGTCCCATTTCTATAATCAATGGTATGACACGGCCGGGGTTTGAACTCACAACTCTTAACTCTTTTCATATTTGACATGAACATTTTTATGTAAACTCAAAGTTATTGTTTTTTTTTTGGTTCTTTGTTGTTGCTATTTTTGTATTACAACATTTTATCATTTGATCATGTTGTAATCTTTTGTTTTGTGATTGTGTGATGTTTTTTGCCTGGACCCCTGGGAAGAATAGTCTACACTGCAGTGTAGACTAATGGGGATCCTTAACAAACTAATAAACTAAACTAATAAACTAAAAAAAACAATTGTTTTAGTACAGGGAAACACAATAAAGCTACAATGACAAAAAATGTTTTCTTAAAACAAATATCTATCCTCGTACTATTGTTTTAAACTCTGGGAAGTTCAGGAGAAACCCTAATTATATAGAAAAAAGCAAAATTCCTTGCTGGCACGTGATGGGAAAGAAAAACAGCAAGGAGGAGAAGATTGCTAAAAGTCTAGAGATGTCACTGCCAAGTCCCATGTGAAGATAGTGCCACATCCCCCAGGGAAGTCATCCCACATGAAGGTGATGACGTAAAGAGCAGTGTTCATGGCTTGGTGTGGAAAAATTATTCAATGCATTTGACCCATCACCCTCGATCACCCCCTGGGAGGTGAGGGGAGCAGTGAGCAGCAGCAGCCCAGGAATCATTTTTGGTGATTTAACCCCCAATTCCAACCCTTGATGCTGAGTGCCAAGCAGGGAGGTAATGGGTCCCATTTCTATAATCAATGGTATGACACGGCTGGGGTTTGAACTCACAACCTACCCAACTCAGGGCGGACACTCTAACCACTAATCTCGCATTATCTTTCGTTTACAACAGAAATGACCGCTATAGACAATTCATAAATGTTCAAATTGTTGCAAAATAAATGACTGTTTAGGTAACTTTTCAAGGAGAATGTCTGCAACTTGTGGAGCTTGGGTATTGCTTCTTTCTGTAATTATAAGTATTACTAATATTAGTTATTATTATTTAGAACTAGGGCTGCAGCTATTCATTAGTTTAATAATCAAGTTATTTATTGATTAGTTTGTTCATTTAATCGATACGTTGGACAAAACAATTTATATCCTAAATGCGTATTTCAGAAAAATAAACAACTTTTCTGCTTCCCATAACCTTCAGTATTTTTATGCACATCATCAACATTGAAATTGCTTTTTTAAAATGTGTGTATGATTAAATAAATATTATGCAGCTACACTCTGCAGTCATGTGCAATCTATTGAGGAAAGTATGTCACATATTCAAGGTTCCGAGCACTTTTTGTCGTCCGGCTTAATACATTTTTTATTGGTTACACTCTGAAACCATTAATTGAAGCAACACAATACAAATCAAAGCTTTTTTATAATACAATTAATCGATTAATTGTTGCTGCCCAAATTAAAAGAATAGAGTAATTTCGGGATGTGCTTTTACTGATATCTAGTGTTTCAGTCTGTGCGGTGTAAAATGAGTAAAAATCAAGACAATATTAGTTTTCAACTTTATGTGCTTTGCTATTCTAGTTTAGGGTTACAACAGACATTCAAAACAATAAATCACAGGTTGAAACAAGGCAACTTTTGCTGCAACCTTCCATGAAAGCTTTCGTGAATTCCGACATTTTAGTCGGCGACATTTACAAAAAAAGGAATTCTGCAGGGACTGCATGTTACAAGCAAACTAGCAATCGATAAGTCGATTAACCAACTATAAATGAACATTTAGTATGTAATTATTCCAGCGTTGATAACCGCCATTTGCCGTATTTTTCCGACTATACGGTGCACTTAAAATCCTTCCAGTTTCTCTAAAATGGATAGTGCACCTATAGCCTAATGTATCTTTAAGTTCTGGGTGTGCCTAATGACCTTAAATGAATTGTATTTGATACATAGTGTAATGTAAGTGTCACACCTGAGAGATATCTGTGGACTGCAGGCTGAAGCCTGTTCAAAAAAAATAACAGTAGCAAGTACTTGCAAGCAAGCAACACCAACACTTTGATGTTTCATTGAAAATGGAACATGACACACGGCGCTCAAAAATCGGTAAAAAAGTTTTAGTACCACTTTACGGCTGCTGTAGTCAGACGAACTGTGCTTCAACATACGGGTATTATTATGGTGTGTGTGTGCGTGTGTGTGTGTGTGTGTGTGCGCGTGTGTGTGTGTAAGGACCCCAAAATGGCACCTATTAGGAGGCATATTATTTGTGTTTGTAATACAATGTAACCTATAGTTTGAACTTGTATCTGTCAGTAGAATCACTGAAACGCAATCAAAGTGGAGGCACGTTAATAAGACTGCCCACAAAATGGTGTATCCTACGAGTCTTCATTCATTAGTCCAAGCAACGTTTGTAGGTTTTACAATATAACTAAAACTGTTCATGCTTACATGTCTGATGTCAGTAGGAGTATTTTCATGCATATTTGTACATTTAATGTAATGGACTTAGCGTCTTTAGCACTAGCTAATATGCTAACATGTTTCCGAGTGTCTGTGTTAGTATTTTTAACTTACAATGGCACTTTCACAAATTCCTCAGTAAATTCACCAAAAATTCACCGTGGAGTTATTGAGTCGGTTTAGCTTAATGGAGAGCTAGCGTCTGCAGCTAGTGGGTTCATGACCATGACTTCTGTTTTGGTTGATCAGCCGTTTTACTGCCGTGTTACAGACACCGTTTGGAAACAATTAAGGTATGGAAATAAACATTTACAGAATCTTTCTGTGTAAATAACAAATTTTTCAAGGTATATATCTGCGACTTATAGTCCGGTGCAGCTAATATATGGCAAAAAAACGTTTTTCCTACAATTTAGTGGGCGCAGCTTAAATACGAGTGACCTCTATAGTCCGGAAAATGCTGTACAATGTTAAAATACAGGCTTATTGCATTTGAAATGGTATACTTGCATAATTATTCTTTATTACCATTACATCAGTGGTTAAAGAAATGTTGACAATAATATTGTTTATATCAATAATTTGTACGTGAATATAGCATAGATCAGTGGTGCTCATTACATGGCTGGCGATCGATGGTGGAGGGTGTGTCAGTCCATCGCCAGCCAGGCATTAAAAAAATTGCTGGGTATTGTAAAATGGTAAATGGGTTATACTTGTATAGCGCATTTCTATCTTCAAGGTACTCAAAGCGCTTTGACACTATTTCCACATTCACCCATTCACATACCCGTTCACACGCTGATGGCGAGTGAGCTGCCATGCAAGGCCCTAACCACGACCCATCAGGAGCAAGGGTGAAGTGTTTTACTCATGGACGCAACAGACACGACGAAGTTGGTAGAAGGTCGGGATTGAACAAGGAACCCTTAAGTTGCTGGCACGGCCACTCTTCCAACTGCGCCACGCCGTCCCCTGTTTGGCTACAAACAGCTAAATTTTTGTTTCATCTGACCACAGAACTTTCCTCCAGAAGGCCTCATCTTTGTCCATGTGATGTCAGATGAAACAAAAATGGAGCTGTTTGTCCACAATACCCAGCAATATGTTTGAAGGAGAAAAGGTGAGGCCTTTAATCACAAGAACAACATGCCTACCGTCAAGCATGATGGTGGTAGTATTAGGCTCTGGGCCTGTTTTGCTGCCAATGGAACTAGTGCTTTACAGAGAGTCAATGGGACAATGAAAAAGGAGGATTACCCCCAGATTCTTCAGGACAACCTAAAATCATCAGCCCGGAGGTTGGGTCTTGGGCGCAGTTTGGTGTTCCAACAAGCAAATGACCCCAAACACGTCAAAAGTGGTAAAGGGATGACTAAATCAGGCTAGAATGAAGGTTTTAGAATAGCCTTCCCAAAGTCTTGACTTAAACATGTGGACAATGCTGAAGAAACAAGTCCATGTCAGAAAGCCAACACATATAGCTGAGCTGCACCAATTTTATCAAGAGGAGTGGTCAAAAATTCAAGCAGAAGCTACTCATGTAGCTAACATGTGACTCACGTAGCTAACATGGCAGAACAACCAAAGCCAACGCCAACAAAGTCTACCTGGTTGAATGTTGTCTCTGATGATGCTGACGTGTTCGTCTCGATCGGGCCGCGTGTGCTCATGCCAGAACCCGATCACATGACCCAACTCGTGGACTACGATGCCAAACTTGTCACAGTTCTTGCCAATAGAAATGGCCTGGGGGCCTCCTCCACGCCGGCCCACGTAGGAGCAGCACCTGCCGATGAAAGAGCCAGAAAGCAAGTGTTAACAGGACGGGATCATTGTGTCTCGGCTCACTGTTATGGGGAATAAAACAATATTGACACTGGAAACAATAAAAAAGGAAGCTTCCCGGAAATATCTACAGCTACTGTTTGTCGTTGTAATAATTAGGGTTGTACGGTACTAGTATAGAATCGCGGTACTAATGAATCAAAAACGGTACTATACTCCGTTTGAAAAGTATATTCCTGGTTCTACCAGCAGAAAAGCATGTTGGGCAGCCAACACACACACAGAGTACTTACAAGCAGACAGTGTGTAGACAGAAAAGGGAGAATGGATGCATTTTGGTGTAAAAAGTAAAGATAAAGGTGAAGTTTTAACACTGAAACACCCTCAGGAAGAGGTGCTTTAAGGCATGGCTAGCTAACTAGCAGCTAACATCCATCTTCAGTGTTCTAGCTACTTCTAAATCACTAATATTGGCCTCCATGACGACAAATAAAGTATGTTTTTTACAAGTGGCATTATCACTGGATGACGAGGAATAGCTAAACATGATTCACTACACACCATAGGAGGATACAATAACTCACCGGTGTCAACACAAAAGCTAGCGCACTTGAATGTAAACATACGCCATAGGTGGATCTACACCTGACATCCACTGTAATGATACCAAATACAAAAGCGTATCTAGTCGATACTACTGTGATTACATCGATATTTTTTATCATCACAAAATCTTTTTTCCTTCTTTTAAAATTCATAGTCGGCAGTGTTTTAGCTACTTCTATGTCACTAATCCTGGCCTCAATGGCGAGAAATAAAGCAAGTTTGTTACAATTACTATTATCACTGGAGGACAAGGAATAGCTAAACATGCTTCACTACACACCCTAGGATGATACAATAGCTCACTGCTAACAGCAAGCTTGCACCCCTGAATGTAAACAAATGCCATGGGTGGATCTACACCTGACATGCACTGTAATGATACCAAGTAAATGAGCGTATATAGTCGATGCTAATATGATTACATCAATTTTTTTTAATGTCACAAAATGTTTTTTCCTCTTTTTTTAAATTCATAATTTGTTTATAAAGTCAGTAAATACGTCCCTGGACACGAGGACTTTGAATATGACCAATGGTATCAGATCGATACCCAAAATGTGTGTTATCATCCAAAACTAATGTCAAGTAAGAAGAGAAGAATAAGTGATTATTACATTTTAACAGAAGTGTAGATAGAACATGTTAAAACAGAAAATAAGCAGATGTTAACAGTAAACTGTGAGGCTTGTCACTGACAGTTTTGGTTATGTTTTAGTTTTCCTTCAGTCTGTGTTTTATTTCCTGTCAGCTATTATTTGTGTTCGGTTTCCTGCTTGCCTCCCTTAGCGCTGTTTCCTCAGCTGTGACTGATTGGCACCTGGCCACACCTGGTGTCAATCAGTCGGCTGCTATTTATACCCGCTTTGCCCTCCTTTCAGTGCTGGAGTATTGTTTGCTGTGAGCTGTGGGCTGCCTGTTTCTTGTATGCTTTGAGCTATTCCCTGGATCCTGACCCCTGTCCCTGTTTGCTGTTTTCTTGTTCGTGTTTTCCTTGTATTTTTCTGAACATTAAAACCATGTTGGCTTGTACCTAGCCTGCAATCTCTGCACCTTGGGGTTCGTCACCAACACTTCATGACATAAATGAACGAGTGGATTAATAATCAATTTTTTACAGTTTGTCCCTCATAATGTAGACAAAATAATAGGTAGAAAAATGACACAATACAAACCCCATTTCCATATGAGTTGGGAAATTGTGTTAGATGTAAATATAAACGGAATACAATTATTTGCAAATCCTTTTCAACCCATATTCAGTTGAATATGCTACAAAGACAACATATTTGATGTTCAAACTGATTAACATTTTTTTTTTAGCAAATAATCATTAACTTTAGAATTTGATGCCAACAACACGTGACAAAGAAGTTGGGAAAGATGGCAATAAATACTGATAAAGTTGAGGAATGCTCATCAAACACTGCGTGGCGCAGTGGTAGAGTGGCCGTGCGCAACCCAAGGGTCCCTGGTTCAAATCCCACCTAGTACCAACCTCGTCACGTCCGTTGTGTCCTGAGCAAGACACTTCACCCTTGCTCCTGATGGGTGCTGGTTAGCGCCTTGCATGGCAGCTCCCTCCATCAGTGTGTGAATGTGTGTGTGAATGGGTAAATGTGGAAGTAGTGTCAAAACGCTTTGAGTACCTTGAAGGTAGAAAAGTGCTATACAAGTACAACCCATTTATTTGGAACATCCCACAGGTGTGCAGGCTAATTGGGAACAGTTGGGTGCCATGATTGGGTATAAAAACAGCTTCCATGAAATGCTCAGTCTTTCACAAACAAGGATTGGGAAACGGTCACCACTTTGTGAACAAATGCGTGAGCAAACTGCCAAAGAGTTTAAAAACAAAATTTCTCAACGGGCTATTGCAAGGAATTTAGGAATTTCACCATCTATGGTCCGTAATACCATCAAAAGGTTCAGAGAATCTGGAGAAATCACTCCACGTAAGCGACGATATAACGGACCTTCGTTCCCTCAGGCGGTACTGCATCAAAAAGCGACATCAGTGTGTAGAGGATATCACCACATTGGCTCAGGAAGAGTTCATAAAACCACTGTCAGTAACTACAGTTTGGTGCTACATCTGTAAGTGCAAGTTAAAACTGCTATGCAAAGCCAACGCCATTTATCAACGACACCTAGAAACGCCGCCGACTTCTCAGGGCCCGACATCATCTAAGATGGACTGATGCTAAGTGGAAAAGTGTTCTGACAAGTCCACATTTCAAATTGTTTTTTGGAAACGGTGAACGTTGTGTCCTCCGGACCAAAGAGGAAAAGAACCATCAGAACTGTTCTAGGTGCAAAGTTGAAAGGCCAGCATCTGTGATGGTATGGGGGTGTATTAGTGGCCAAGGCATGGGTAACTTACACATCTGTGAAGGCACCATTAATGCTGGAAGGTCCATACAGGTTTTGGAGCAACATATGTTGCCGTCCAAGCAACGTTATCATGGACGCCCCTGCTTATTTCAGCGAGACAATGCCAAGTCACTTGTTACAACAGCGTGGTTTCGTAGTAAAAGACTGCGGGTACTAGACTAGCCCGCCTGTGGTCCAGACCTGTCTCCCATTGAGAAAGTGTGGCGCATTATGAAGCCTAAAATACCACAGCGGAGACCCCGGACTGTTGAACAACTTAAGCTGTACATAAAAAAAGAATGGGAAAGAATTCCTCCTGAAAAGCTTCAAAAATGTCTGTCCTCAGTTCCCAAAGGTTTATTGAGTGTTGTTAAAAGAAAAGGTGATGTAACACAGTGGTGAACATGCCCTTTCCAAACTACTTTGACACATGTTGCAGCCATGAAATTCTAAGTTAATTATTATTTGCAAAAAATATATATAGTTTATGAGTTTGAACACCAAATATCTTGTCTTTGTAGTGCATTCAATTGAATATGGGCTGAAACGGGTTTGCAAATCATTGTATTCCGTTTACATTTACATCTAACACAATTTCCAAACTCATATGGAGACGGGGTTTGTACGTCAGACTAATTAGTAGTCTTTATTGTTTACGTACTACTACAAGACAAGTTGTCTAGTATGTTCAGTATTTTATTTAAGAGCTAAATTACAATAATAAACATATGTTTCATGCACCCTAACATTTATTGTTCAAATAAAGACAATAATGACTTTTTTTGTGGTCCCCTTAATTCAGAAAAGTATCAAAATACATTTTGGTACCGGTACCAACATATTGGTATGGGGACAATCTTGGTAACAACATACCTGATTGATAGGGGAGCAGCATGAGGAACATGCACTAATCAGTGGTGTACTAATGCAGATGTTGACATTAAAAGGTTCAGTGAGGGACGAAGGGCGGGCACACACACACACACACACACACACACACACACACACACACACACACACACACACACACACACACACACACACACACACACACACACACACACACACACACACACACACACACACACACACACACACACACACACACACACACACACACACACACACACACACACACACACACAAGGTGGCAGACAGCCGCTCTCTAATTACCAGCAGCCTCTCCTGAGACACGCCTTGAACTTTGCAAAGGCCAGCGGGGGGCGCCTGCTCAATATGCAGCGGAGTGGGGCCTTCCCACTGGTAACCTCTGCCACCTGTGTGGATAATGCCATCCCTGCTGCTACCAAGCTAAAAATGGCTAGCAACAGTTAGCTGCGAAAAGTTCCGTCTAACGAACAATGTGCACTCTTTGCGCTCAATGGTATATATCATGAGACTACCCTAAATTACGGACCATAAGCTGCTACCCTTTGAACCCTGCGGCTTATAAAACAGTCTAGCTAATTTATGGATTTTTCTTAGCTGACAGCCAAATAGTTAAAAAAAAAGACAACAACAGGCAAACACTCTGAATCTGTGTGGTATTGTTTGTGTTGTGGCGCCACCTTCTGGATGAGTTTGCTCACTGCAGGTGCGGCAGTGCTGCATTGCCCTTCTATTTCGACTGAGCTTTCAACCGGAAGTACACGTGCTATTCCGTCTTCTAGCCATCCATATTGTTTCTGCTCGTATGGATTCTACATTTTTGGCAGCACGGTGGAGGAGGGGTTAGTGCATGTGCCTCACAATACGAAGGTCCTGAGTAGTCCTGGGTTCAATCATGCGCTCGGGATCTTTCTATGTGGAGTTTGCATGTTCTCCCCGTGATTGCATGGGTTCCCTCCAGGTACTCCGGCTTCCTCCCACCTCCAGAGACATACACCTGGGGATGGATTGATTGGTAACACTAAAATTGGCTCTAGTGTGTGAATATCTGTGTTGGCCCTGCGATGAGGTAGCGACCTGTCCAGGGTGTACTCCGCCTTCCGCCCGAATGCAGCTAAGATAGGCTCCAGCGACCCCCCATTACCCCGAAAGGGACAAGCGGTAGAAAATGGATGGATGTATTCTACATTCATCACTGCATGCAACGTTTGTAACCAAGACAACATGCGACATCACACCAAATGGCAATCATATGGTTATTGTCAGAACTATCAGAAAACAAAGACTAAAACCAACTACAACCAACTTTAGCAATGGTTTTACTGGTGAAAATAAGTTAGCAGCCTAATGTACACCCAAAACTAAAGAGGAGACATTATACCAAGCAATGCCTGTAGGCTACTGTTCAAACCTTTCAGATTGCCATATAACTGTAGTCCACAATATGCAAACAGGAAATGGTGCACATGGTGTCGTAATGTAATGAAACTAGCGTCATTAGCTAATATGCTAACACATTTACTGGTGTCTGTTATTAATATTAACTTACAATGGGATTCTTTTTATATTGTTTCAGTCTCATGAATTCACCAAAACGTCACAGAGTTATTACTGTTTAGCTGTTTGGAGAGCTCAATTGTGAAGCTAATGGGTCCCTGGCAATTACTTCTTTTTTGTTTGATCAGCAAGACACTGTTTGGAAACAATTAAGGTAAACATAAACATTTACAGAATCATTCTGCGTAAATAACTCATTTCACAACATC
The DNA here is from genome assembly GCF_033978795.1 of Nerophis ophidion. NCBI lineage: Eukaryota > Metazoa > Chordata > Actinopteri > Syngnathiformes > Syngnathidae > Nerophis > Nerophis ophidion. Next base: position 34,782,497 of record NC_084617.1, read on the forward strand.
TGCATTTTATAGTCCGGTGCGGCTAAAGTAGGAGAAATTATTGTTTTCTTCTAAGATCTAGTTGGTGCTGTTTATATACCGGTGCTCTCCATAGTTAGGGAAATATGGTGTGTGTGTGTGTGTGTGTGTGTGTGGCATTTTGGGGGCTTCCGAGGAAACCATTCACTTTCTAACACTCAACTACCCGCTGGTACAAAGTGAATTGGTGGGTCGCCTGTCAATCTCAGGGCACATTATGGCCACATAAACCTACACTATATTGCCAAAAGTATTTGGCCACCTGCCTTGACTCACATATGAAGTTGAAGTACCATCCCATTCCTAACCCATTGGGTTCAATATGATGTGGCTCCACCTTTTGCAGCTATTACAGCTTCAACTCTTCTGGGAAGGCTGTCCACAAGGTTGCGGGGTGTGTTTGTAGCAATTTTCCACTATTCTTCCAAAACCGCATTGGTGAGGGCACACACTGATGTTGGTGGAGAAGGCCTGACTCTCAGTCTCTGTTCTAATTCATCCCAAAAGTGTTCTATCGGGTTCAGGTCAGGACTCTGTGCAGGCCAGTCAAGTTCATCCACACCAGACTCTGTCATCCATGTCTTTATGGACCTTGCTTTGTAAACAGTCATGTTGAAAGAGGAAGGGGGCCCGCTCCAAACTGTTCCACAAGGTTGGGAGTATGGAATTGTCCAAAATGTTTTGGTATCCTGGAGCATTCAAAGGAACTAAGGGGCCAAGCCCAACTCCTTAAAAACAACCCCACACCATAATTCCTCCTCCACCAAATTTCACAATCGGCACAATGCAGTCTGAAATGTAGCGTTCTCCCGGTAACCTCCAAACCCATACTGGTCCATCAGATTGCCAGATGGAAAAGCGTGATTCATCAGTCCAGAGAAGGTGTCTCCACTGCTCTAGCGTCCAGTGGCAAGGTGCTTTATCTCACGCTTTGGATTGGACTTGGTGATGTATGGCTTAGATGCAGCTGCTCGACCATGGAAACCCATTCCATGAAGCTCTCTGCGTACTGTACGTGGGCTAATTGGAAGGTCACATGAAGTTTGGAGCTCTTTAGCAACTGACTGTGCAGAAAGTCTTTGCACTATGCGCTTCAGCATCCGCTGACCCCTCTCTGTCAGTTTACGTGGCCTACCACTTGCCGGCTGACTTGCTGTTGTTCCCAAACTCTTCACTTTTCTTATGCGAAAGCCAACAGTTGACTTTGGAATATCTAGGAGCGAGGAAATTTCAGGACTGGATTTGTTGCATCCTATAACAGTTCCATGCTGGAAATCACTGAGAGCAACCCATTCTTTCACAAATGTTTGTAGAAACAGTCTCCATGCCTAAGTGCTTCATTTTATACACCTGTGGCCGGGCAAAGTGATTAGGACACCTGATTCCCATCATTTGGATGGCTGGCCAAATACTTTTGGCGATATAGTGTATGTTCACACTGCAGGTGTGTTCCCTTTTTTCTGCTACATTTGACATGTATCGGATTTTCTCATGCGAATGTGAACAGTCCAACTAAGTCCTCCTCCGTAGGTGGAATGGAGTCCGATACACATCCGATGCCACTGCGGTCTGAACGATTGTGTCGCATTTATAAGACGCACACATCATCATTTGCCAAAATAGAAAGTCTGTGAAATAAATAGTCGACAATGTGAGATGTTACAGAACTAACTATTTGTATATTATTTATATATGCACTATATTGCTCTTTTATCCTGCACTACAACCGGCTAATGCAACAAAATTTTGTTCTCATCTATACTGTAAAGTTGAAATTGGAATGACAATAAAGGAAGTCTAACGTCAATGTCCTAAAACTCCTGGCTTTGACTGCCTTATCTTCAGTTACCACATTGAAGCAAAGGCTTTGTAACAAGAGCCAAAACCACAATTCTTGCCCTCTACCGTTTTAATGTTCTACACAAAACCATTGAAGTTGCCACAAAGGTGAGACATCCTAGCAGTGGAGCCACGTTTACACAACACAGCGCGTGTGGCTTTCTGGCCTTAAGGACCCATTTTTGTTATGTGAACGGCTAAAATCGAATTAAACATAAAATCCAAATTTTGGCATCATACTCTTCAATTTTCCATAACAACCATATTGTGATGGGATGTGCACACTGTGATGGGGTAGTACAAGTACCTGGGAGTCCACTTGAACAGCAGACTGGACTGCAAGGACAACAGCAAAACTGTTAACAAGATTACTTTGTGGACGCCGTCTGCTCCACATGCTGTAAGTCTTTGCTGTTGTCCAGCATTCTGTTTTTGTTTACTTTGTAGCCAGTTCACTTTTAGTTTCGTTTTCCATAAGCTTCAATGCCTTTTTTAGGGGCACTCGCCTTTTGTTGAGGAAGCTTATGTCCTTTAATGCAATGTTTTTCAGCCACTTTGTCTCGGCACACTTGACACAGTCTGGTGTGCCGTGGGAGATTATGTAATTTCACCTATTTCGGCTAAAAATATTTTATGCAAACCAGTAATTATAGTCTGCAAATTGTATGTTGTTGTTGAGTGTCTGTGCTGTCTAGAGCTCGGAAGACTAACCGTGTAATACTCATCCATATCAGTAGGTAGCAGCAGTTAGCTAATTGCTTTGTAAACGTCCTATCTATTGCTTAAACCAAAAATAAACAAAAGGCGAGTTCCCCTAAAAAAGGCATTGAAGCTTAGGGATGGCTATGGAAAACAAAACAAAAACTGAACTGGGTACAAAGTAAACCAAAACAGAATGCTCGACGACAGCAAAGACTTACAGCATGTGGAGCAGACGGCGTCCACAAATTACACCCATACACGACATGACAATCAACAATGTCTATACAAAGAAGGATAGCGTCCGCACAACTGAAATAGTTTTGATTGCTAAAACAAAGCAGGTGCGGGGAATCGCGCTCAAAGGAAGACATGAAACCGCTACAGGAAAATACCAACAACACAGGAAAAGCCACCAAAATAGGAGTGCAAGACACTACACACAGGAAAACACTACAAAGCTCCAAATAAGCCATAGCGTACTTTGAGACAATAACCATAGTGATGCATGCTTGGTTATGATTTGAATTCATATCCAACAACTGCAACAATGACTTTTTACTGTCAATATCAACCATACTTGCCAACCTTGAGACCTCCGATTTCGGGAGGTGGGGGTGGGGGGCGTGGTCGGGGGGCGGGTCGTGGTTAAGAGTCAAATATATATACATATATATATATACATATATATATATATATATATATATATATATATATATATATATATATATATATATATATATATATATGTATATATATATATACACACACACACACACACAGTTTTATATATATATATATATTAAATATATATATATATAACACTTGACTTTCAGTGAATTCTAGCTATATATATATATATATATATATATATATATATATATATATATATATATATATATATATATATATATATATATATATATATATATCAAATAAATACTTGAATTTCAGTGTTAATTTATTAACACATTCAGTGGGGCAAAAAAGTATTTGGTCAGCCACCGATTGTGCAAGTTCTCCCTGATGACAGAGGTCTGTAATTTTCATCATAGGTACACTTCAACTGTGAGAGACAGGATGTGAGAAAAAAATCCAGGAATTCACATTGTAGGAATTTTAAAGAATTTATTTGTAAATTATGGTGGAAAATAAGTATTTGGTCAACCATTCAAAGCTCTCACTGATGGAAGAAGGTTTTGGCTCAAGATCTCATCGATACATGGCTCCATTCATTCTTTCCTTAACACAGATCAATCGTCCTGTCCCCTTAGCAGAAAAACAGCCCCAAAGCATGATGTTTCCACCCCCATCTCACAAAACAAAAAAAAAACCAACTCAATCTGATTCCTCCCAAAACATCAGTTGATTCCAAGTCTTCCCTCCAAACACAACCAGTTGAGTTTTAATCTGACCACATGACATTCTCCCAATGCCCTGCTTTATCATCCATGTATCCATTTTGGTAAATGGATATCACCACATGGGCTCAGGAACATTTCATAAAACCGCTGTCAGTAACTACAGTTGGTCGCTACATCTGTAAGTGCAAGTTAAAACTCTACTATGGAAAGCGAAAGCCATTTATCAACAACATCAAGGAACGCCGCCTGCTTCACTGGGCCCGAGATCATCTAAGATGGACTGATGCAAAGGGGTAAAGTGTTCTGCGGTCTGACGAGTCCACATTTCAAATTATATTCGGAAACTGTGGACGTGGTGTCCTCCAGAACAAAGAGGAAAATAACCATCTGGATTGTTATAGGCGCAAAGCTCAAAAGCCAGCATCTGTGATGGTATGGGGGTGTATTAGTGCACAAGGCATGGGTAACTAACACATCTGTGAAGGCACCATTAATGCTGAAAGGTACATACAGGTTTTGGAGCAACATATGTTGTCATCCAGGCAACGTTATCATGGACCGCCCTGTTTATTTCATCAAGACAATGCCAAGCCACGTGTTGCAACAGTGTGGCTTCGGAATAAAAGAGTGCGGGTCTTTTCCTGGCCCGCCTGCAGTCCAGACATGTCTCGCATCGAAAATTTGTGGCGCATTATGAAGCGTAAAATACGACAGCGGAGACCCCGGACTGTTGAACGACTAAAGCTCTACATAAAACAAGAATGGGAAAGAATTCCACTTTCAAAGCTTCAACAATTAGTTTCCTCAGTTCCCAAACGTTTACAGACTGTTGTTAAAACAAAATGTGATGTAACACAGTGGTGAACATGTCCTTTCCCAACTACTTTGGCACGTGTTGCAGCCATAAAATTCTAAGTTAATTATTATTTGCAAAAAAAAAAAATAAAGTTTATGAGTTTGAACATCAAATATCTTGTCTTTGTAGTGCATTCGATTGAATATGGGTTGAAAAAGATTTTCAAATCATTCTATTCTGTTTATATTTACATCCAACACAATTTCCCAACTCATATGGAAACGGAATTTGTACATGGTCATTGTTAAATCCATCCATCCATCCATTTTCTACCGCTTATTCCCTTTCGGGGTCGCGGGGGGCGCTGGCGCCTATCTCAGCTACAATCGGGCGGAAGGCAGGGTACACCCTGGACAAGTCGCCACCTCATCGCAGGGCCAACACAGATAGACAGACAACATTCACACTCACATTCACACACTAGGGCCAATTTAGTGTTGCCAATCAACCTATCCCCAGGTGCATGGCTTTGGAAGTGGGAGGAAGCCGGAGTACCCGGAGGGAACCCACGCATTCACGGGGAGAACATGCAAACTCCACACAGAAAGATCCCGAGCCTGGATTTGAACCCAGGACTGCAGGACCTTCGTATTGTGAGGCAGACGCACTAACCCCTCTGCCACCGTGAAGCCCGTCATTGTTAAATATTATATAAAAATATAATATAATATAATATATCAGTATACATCATTGTGGAGGGGGGCGTGGCCTGCAGGCCTGCCATGGAACAGGGTGTTGCCAGGACCAGCCTCGAAGACAGCGACAGGTGTGTAGATGGCCCAGGTGGGCCTGTTATCTAATCACCTGTTGCCTTTATTAGCAGCAGCCGTGATGAGACGAGTAGTCGGGGTTGAAGGTGCTGCTGAGCGGACACAGCAGACAAAGACACTTTGCTGAAAAGCAAAAGCCTCTGCACCTTTTTATGAAAATAAGACAGTGTTATGCCCTGAAATTCCTGGCTCTCCTGGCAAAGAACCCATGAGAGGGCACCCTCTACAATCATATACTGTATATATAATATGTAAATATTACATATATGTTATATTTTATGTTGCTACTACGGTACATTTTTAGTCTACTTTATACTTGCATTATCCTTTCCCTTACCCTTTCCAACCATTGTAACAATTTCCCTTGTGTATCATTAAAGTTTGTCTAAGTCTAAGTTCTTGTACTGTGAGGAAACAGGAGTAACAGGAGATGACGTCTAAGGGATGTCACGTTATGAACATTATACAAATCACATTTTTTTGCAACCAAAATGGTTGTCGTTACTATCATGGTGTTGTTCAAAAAGCACTTTGACACACCAACATTTTATAACCAAGTTTTATTTCAATTAAATTAAAATTAAAAACTACATTTAGTTCTGTCATATTATTTAGATTTTAGTGTTAAATAGGTGTGTTTTCTTCTGTTTTCATTTTGTAAAGTCTTTTAGTTTTGTTTTTATGATAAAGTAAAAACAGATGTTGGAGCGCTTTGCTTCCAGTTTGTTTTTATTCTTTCAATTATAGATTATAGAGCACAGCCTGTAGGTTAGTTATCTTATTGCCCATACAGTCATATGTTTATGCAAGTTTAGATTGAGGTAGGTCATTTCTAAAAAGGTCATATTATGTTTTTTTTCTACATTTAAAAGACTTGCTTGTGGTCTACATAACATGTAATGGTGGTTCTTTGGTCCAAATGATGTTTTACAGACCGTCTCTTCAGGGTGCACTGTTTTGTGGGCACTCTTTTTTCCGTGGCTCTACTTCCACTGCCTCTTCTCCCCGTCATCCATGTTGTAGTTTTCCGCACTTTCTTTTCGAGACCACTGACAGATATAAGTTGGAGCTATGCGCTACTTTTTATTAGAAATGGATGTATGTGAATGTACGAGCCAGTCGGCCCCATAACAAGAGGATTGAGAAAAAAAATTGTCAATAAGCTCACTGACTACATGGCAGACTTGCACAAAGCACTTTTGGTAAACTTCTACCATATATGAAGATATCGGTTGATGTCACAATTAGAAACAACTTGTCTGAAGGAAGTATGAAGGAAAGCAAGATTTTTTTATAAATACCTCCGCCACACCTCCACGGTTTGATTTTCACATTTTTTGGGACTTATGCGGATCACAGATATACAAAAGCAGCTACCAAAAGTTGGTTTTGCATGAAAGACGTTAATGTGTCCTGAATTTGTGTTAGCATTTCAGCTAGCTAGCGCTAGCTTGCTCCTCCAGTGAATGAGCAGCGTCATCAGTCCGTGAGTTTATCAAAGTGTGGACGTCAAACACGGTTTTCCCATCATTTTAATTCGAAACGTTCACACCAACCGTCAAGTTTTACCAAGGTTTATCATTACACCGTTTATCGTTACATCTCTAAAAGAAATATGGGGGGAGAACCAGTAGTTTTTAGAGGTCGCTTAGTACCGATAATGATTCATTACTTTCGCAGTACTGTACGAGTACCGGTATACCATACAACCGTAGTTCTAACATATATTTGTCAGTGAAGTGAAGTGAATTATATTTGTATAGCAATTTTCTCTAGTGACTCAAACCGCTTTACATTGTGGAACCCAATAGCTAGGTTACATTTTTAAACCTGTGTGTCTGGCACTGGGAGCAGGTGGGTAAAGTGTCTTGCCCAAAGACACGACGGCAGTGACTAGGTTGGCGGAAGCGGGAATCAAACCCGCAACCCTCAAGTTGCTGGCACGGCCACTCTACCAACTGAGCTATGCCGCCCCAGACTCCGTATGGAAGCGCTAAAGACTACAACAAAGACGGCACGTAAATAAGACCTGCCCACAAAACAATACTGGAGAGACAGTCTACGCCAAATTTTTACCTGAGAACATGTGACGTAGACCAGTGGTCCCCAACCACCGGGCCGCGCTCTGGCCCGATTGGTACCGGGACGCAGAAGAATTTTTTATTCATTTTTATTAAAAAAATATATATATATTAAAAAAATATAAAAGTATTTGTATTTTTTTATTTATTAAATCAACATAAAAAACACAATATACACTTACAATTAGTGCACCAACCACAAAAACCTCCCTTTTTCATGACAAAATCGTCCCTTTTTCATGACAAAGTTAAAAGGAAAGGCCATGTAACACAGTGGTGAAAATGCTTTTTTTGCCATGTGTTGCTGCCATTAAATTATAAGTTCATGATTATTTGCAAAAAAAAAAAATACGTTTCTGAGTGTGAACATGAAAAATCTTGTATTTGCAGTCTATTCAATTGAATATAAGTTGAAAAGGATTTGCAAATCATTATATTCTCTTTTTATTTACCATTTACACAACATGACAACTTCACTGCTTTTGGCTTTTGTAGAAAACAGTCAAAATATTTCCTCTTTAAAAGCTGGACAGGTTGTTGTGATATTTAAAATAGTCATAAATTGACAAGCCAGGTCCAAAGCGCGAGTGAACGGTCTCTTAGCAACTACAAACTTCCTCTCAGCGTTTATTTTAATGCTGAGTGGACAAGGTAAAGGGCTGCGCAAGTCTCCCAGTGAGGTGCAGTGGTGTGCAACAGGCGTGAGACAAGGGCCCAGTGACTGACGCATTGCCATGAAAAGATAGAGGGAATGTGTGTGTAATAACTGTGTAATAACTCTGTAATTACAGCTCTCACACTCGGAGGCCGGGAAGGCAGAAAGAATGGTTGAAAGGCAGGGAAGCACACAGGCGTTAAATCATTAGCTGGAGCTAAAGGAGCCCAGCCAAGAACTCACCCACATGGTCGGTAGGTGAAGACAATGTAGCTCTCCTCCTGTGTCCTCTCAATGAAGGTGACACAGGTGTGCTTCTCCCAGTGCCGCATGGCTTGGCGGAATATGGCCCGCTGGCTTCCTGAGTGGACAAAGGCAGGGTGAGATCGTGGCAGCCAGGACACACAACCAGCGGAAAAGTAGTCCGCCAAGAAGTCCAATAGAACATATACAGTCATTAAGTCGTAAAGATGACATCATCGCCAACATCTCCCCATCTGGTTTCATCATCTCTGCATCAACCCACTCATTTAATTCACTGGAACTAAAATACATAAATGTTATTCATGTCTGATACTCTTACCAGTAGGATTGTTGGGTTGTCCCCATACCAATATTTTGGTAATGGTACTATAATGTATTTTGATACTTATCTAAATAAAGGGAACCACGAAAAAATGTCCATCCATCCATTCATTTTCTACCGCTTGTCCCTTTTGGGGTCGCGGGGGGAGCTGGAGCCTAACTCAGCTGCATTTGGGCGGAAGGCGGTGTACACCCCGGACAAGTCAGCACCTCATCGAAGAGCCTCAAACAAAAAAATTATAAAATAAAAAATGGCATTATTGTCTTTATTGTACCAAAAATGTTAGAGTACATGAAACTTATTGTAATTTATTCCTTAAATAAAATAGTGAACATACTAGACAACTTGTCTTTTAGAAGTATGTAAACAAACAAAGACTGCTAATTGGTCTGCTGATGTATGCAGTAACATTGTGTCATTTATCTACCTATTATTTTGGCTTCATCTCACACTATTAACTAGATCCACTATGGACTGGACTCTCACACTATTAACTAGATCCACTATAGACTGGACATTTACACTATTATGTTAGATCCACTATGGACTGGACTCTCACATGATTAACTAGATCCACTATGGACTGGACTCTCACACTATTATGTTAAATCCACTATGGACTGAACTCACAATATTAACTAGATCCACTATGGACTGGACTCTCACACTATTATGTTAGATCCACTATGGACTGGACATTCACACTATTATGTTAGATCCACTATGGACTGGACAGTCACATGATTAACTAGATCCACTATGGACTGGACTCTCACACGATTATGTTAGATCCACTATGGACTGGACTCTCACACTATTAACTAGATCGACTATGGACTGGACTCTCACACTATTAACTAGATCCACTATAGACTGGACATTCACACTATTATGTTAGATCCACTATGGACTGGACTCTCACATGATTAACTAGATCCACTATGGACTGGACTCTCACACTATTATGTTAAATCCACTATGGACTGGACTCACACTATTAACTAGATCCACTATGGACTGGACTCTCACACTATTATGTTAGATCCACTATGGACTGGACATTCACACTATTATGTTAGATCCACTATGGACTGGACCCTCACATGATTAACTAGATCCACTATGGACTGGACTCTCACACTATTAACTAGATCCACTATGGACTGGACTCTCACACTATTAACTAGATCCACTGTGGACTGGACACTCACACTATTATGTTAGATCCACTATGGACTGGACCCTCACACTATTAACTAGATCCACTATAGACTGGACTCTCACATTATTAACTAGATCCACCATGGACTGGACTCTCACAACATTAACTAGATTCATTACGGACTGGACTCTCACACTATTATGTTATATCCACTGTGGACCAGACTCTTACACTATTAACTAGATCCCCTATGGACTGCACTCTCACACTATTAACTAGATCCACTATGGACTGGACTCTCACATGATTATGTTAGATCCACTATGGACTGGACTCTCACTATTATGTTAGATCCACTATAGACAGGACTCTCACACTATTAACTAGATCCACTATGGACTGGACTCTCACACTATTATGTTAGATCCACTATGGACTGGACTCTCACATGATTAACTAGATCCACAATGGACTGGACTCTCACACTATTATGTTAGATCCACTATGGACTGGACTCTCACACTATTAACTAGGTCCACTATTCACTGGACTCTCACACTATTATGTTAGATCCACTATGGACTGGACTCTCACACGATTAACTAGATCCACTATGGACTGGACTCTCACACGATTCATTATATCCTCTATGGACTGGACTCTCACACGATTAACTAGATCCACTATGGACTGGACTCTCACACTATTATGTTAGATCCACCATGGACTGGACTCTCACACTATTATGTTAGATCCACTATGGACTGGACTCTCACACTATTATGTTAGATCCACTATGGACTGGACTGTCACACTATTAACTAGATCCACTCGACGTCCATTGCACTGGTCGCCCCGTGAAGGGGTCCCCACATCTGCGGTCCTGCTCCAAGGTTTCTCATTGTCATCCCATTGGGTTGAGTTTTTTCTTGCCCTGATGTGTGATTTGAGCCCAGGATGTCGTTGTGGCTTGTGCAGCCTTTTGAGACACTTTAGGGCTATATAAGTAGAATTTGATTGATTCATTCATTCATTCATTCACTAATTGATTGATACTTTGTTTGTCGCCATGGAGGCCAGGATTAGTGATTTAGAAGAACTAAAACACTGTGGATGGATGTTAGCCGCAAGCTAGCTACCGGCTAACATCCATTGCATCCATAGCTAGCCATGTGTTAAAGTACCTCTTCCTGAGGGTGTTTCAGTGTTATAACTTCACTTTTATCTTTACTTTTTACACCAAAATGCCTCCATTCTCCCTTTTCTGTCTACACACTTTGTCTGCTTGAAAGTACTCTAAGAGTGTGTGTGTGTGTGTGCACTGCCGAACATGCTCCTCTGCTCGTAAAACCAGCAATGTCATAACGTGACAAGACGCCGTCATGCCTGGGAAGCGGTACTTTTCAAACAGAGTATAGTAACGTTTTTATTCATTAGTACCACAATGCTATACTAGTACCAGTACAGCGTACAACCCTATAGTATTGACACATATAGAGTGATACATGAAATAATACATGGCCCACATAAAAGGTCGACACTTACCACTAAAATTACCGCTGATGACATATGGAATAACACCTTCAGGCCAAACACGCTCAGGTCTGGAAGTGGCGGCTCGTTTCCTTCGGCCAGAGCCTTGTCTGCTCTGGCTATTTTGATGAGTTGACCCTAGAAATAGAACAGGATTATTTTGACACACCAATGTAAGGGTAAAATAAGAGATGGAATTTATGTCATTTAAATATTACATAATTGGTGGGAATTTTTGGGAAATAGGTAGATAGATAGATGGATATACATACATATATGTATTAAAAAAATTGATATATATGTATATATATATATATATATATATATATATATATATGTACAGTATGTATGTATGTATATATATACTGTATATATGTATATATATGTATGTGTGTGTGTATATACATATATATATATATATATATATATATATATATATATATATATATATATACACACAGTCCCGATCAAAAGTGTACATACACTTGTATAGAACATAATTTCATAACTGTATGAGTTTCCAATAATTTTTACAACTCTATTTTTTTGTGATAGAGTGATTGGAGCACGTACTTGTTGGTCACAAAACCCATTCATGAAGTTTGTTTCTTTTATGAATTTATTATGGGTCTACTGAAAATGTGAGCAAATCTGCAACATTTGCTTACATGTCCCTTAGCAAATTTCACTGCAATAAGGTGCTTTTGGTAGCCATCCACAAGCTTCTGGCAAGTTTCTGCTTGAATTTTTGACCACTCCTCTTGACAAAATTGGTGCAGTTCAGCTAAAAGTGTTAGTTTCCTGACATGGACTTGTTTCTTCAGCATTGTCCACACGTTTAAGTCAGGACTTTGGGAGGGCCATTCTAAAACCTTCACTCTAGCCTGATTTAGCCATTCCTTGACCACTTTTGAGGTGTGTTTGGGGTCATTGTCCTGTTGGAACACCCAACTGTGCCCAAGACCCAACCTCCGGACTGATGATTTTAGCTTGTCCTGAAAAATTTGGAGGTAATCCTCCTTTTTCATTGTCCCATTTAAAGCACCAGTTCCATTGACAGCAAAACATGCTTGACGGTAGGATGGTGTTCCTGGGATTAAAGGCCTCACCTTTTCTCCTCCAAACATATTGCTGGGTATTGTGGCCAAACAGCACCATTTTTGTTTCATCTGACATCACATGGACAAAAATAAGACCTTCTGGAGGAAAGTTCTGTGGTCAGATGAAACAAAAAAATAGCTGTTTGGCTCCAATACCCAGCAATACTTTTAAAGGAGAAAAGGTGAGGCTCTTAATCCCAGGAACACCCTTCCTATCGTCAAGCATGGCAGTGGTAGTATTATGCTCTGGGCCTGTTTTACTGCCAATGGAAATGGTGCTTTACAGAGAGTGAATGGGACAATGAAAGAGGAGGATTACCTCCAAATTCTTCAAGACAACCTAAAATCATCAGCCCGGAGGTTGGGTCTTGGGCGCAGTTGGGTGTTCCAACAGGACAATGACCCTAAACACATGTCAAAAAAATAAGAGTTTTAGAAATGATTGGAAACTCAAGACAGCCATGACATTATGTTCTTTACAAGTGTATGTACACTTTTGACCACAACTGTATATGTGTGAGTATAAGAAACTTCAATGGCAGTAACAAAAACATGTAAAACACATCCCAATGATGTGAAAATGTGCTCAGCAGTTCAATAAGTCTCATCTTTGTGCCACAGGTGACAAATTAAATGGTCTGTAATTGGTTGGATTAATGAAATAGATACTCTTAATAAGAGTCATGGTTGACGTAGGTACCGTGTTTTACCCAGTCAAATCAAGTCTCATCCTGCTGTCTTAAACATTAACCTTGGTCAATATTTTTAAGCAAATATACTGCATTAAAAGGGAACAATTATCCAGTGTTAAAATGTATACATTCTAACTAAATTAATTTATTTTTTTCTGAAATAAACTATAAATGGAATTAAAGTTCAAATAAAATACAGTTTTACCGGTTTAGTCATAATTTTTATTAATTTTAGCACTGAAGAATCTTCTACATAACTTTAGCTCCCGACTTCTGTATTTCGAAACTTTTCTAAATAAAGGGAACTACAAAAATAGCATTGTCTTTGTTTTGACAGAAAATCTTAGGGTACATGAAACATATGTTTATTATGTAATTTAGTCCTTAAATAAAATAGTTAACATACTAGTCAAATTGTATTTTAGTAGTAAGTAAACAAACAAAGACTCCTAATTAGTCTGCTGACGTATGCAGTAACATATTGTGTCATTTATCTACCTATTATTTTGTCTACATTATGAGGGACAAACTATAAAAATTGATTATTAATCTACTTGTTCATTTGCTGTTAACATATGCTTATTTTCTGTTTCAACATGTTATATCTACACTTCTGTTAAAATGTAATTAGCACTTATTCTTCTTTAATACTTTACATTTGTTTGGGATGATACCACACAATTATGTATCGATCTGATACAAAGTAGTAACAGGATCAAACAGTGGTCATATATATTGTTCTAAAACAAACTATCACTGGAATTTAAGTGCTAATGAAAATACATTTTAACCTATTTAGTCGTAATTATAGTGCTAAAGAAACTCTTATTTGACTTGAGCTCCAGACTTCTTCTGTTTGATATTGTCATTACTGCCACAAGTGGTGAAAAAGTGTATTACAACTTAGTACCGCTCTGAGAAACAGACATTGTTTGGCGGCCCACTAGGGTGCGCTGGCGATGGTTAAGAAACATGCAACACTTAAAAAGATGTGCTCAGCAGTTCAATAAGTCTCAGCTTTGTGTCACAGGTGACAAATTAAATGGTCTGTAATCGGTTGGATTAGTTTGAGCCAATGAAATAGATGCTCTTAATAAGAGTCATGAGCCTGGTTGACGTATGTACCGTGATTTTACTAAGTCAAATCAAGTCTCATCCTGCTGTTTAAAAGTATTTGGAAATCAGCATCAGCACTTTTTTTTTCTCAACTCGAACATTAAACCCTCCCCAGTGAAAAAAAGATGCAGGTCACAGCTTGTGCATGTTGACTCACGCACAAGGGTAGTCTATAGAAGTGTAAAACTCAATGGAGGAACACCTTTTATAGCAGCAATGATTGCGGCATGTGGTGGTCCGCTCATAATGATGGTGTGCAGGAACACGGTTTCAGCCAACTTTCACTGACTGTTTACTTTTTTTTCTTCTTTCATGCGCCAGAAAAGAGTGGCAACACATTACATTAGCTCCTTTGACTTCCTTCATTTTATTTTATTTTTGGTATTCTTCTCGATTTCCCTTGCTTTTTTTTTTAAACACTTATCTTTTCCATGAACCACCAATTATGTTTCTTGGGTGGTTTTGTGGGTTTTCGTTACTTTTCTTTTTCTTTTCAGGCCGTTTTGTGTTTGGCTTTGATCAGTTGAGCTGTTTGCGCTCTCCTTGCCCCAAAGTGCTATGGGGATCGCGGCCGAACATTCCCGTGGAAACTACGGAAAAAGCGCCGGGGATGCCGTGCCGGCACAAACATGAATGAGAGAAAATTTATTTTTTCTATTCTTTTAGCAACAATTTCCCTTGTGGATCAATTAACGTTTGTGTAAGTCTAAGTCTAAGTGAGACCACAACAACTCATTGCATCAGGAAATGTGGATTGTGAGTACCTGTATTTGTGTGATTGACAATCTGGACTGTTCTGCTGGCTAAATCTATAATTCTGTCCACTTTAAATAGTCGCAGGTCCTCCTCATCCAGAGCTATGTCTCCCAGATAGGCAACTGCAACAGACAAAGAAAAAAACGGCATAGGTCAGATCAAGTAAAAGTCCACATTGTGAAGCGCGACTCGCCTGAGGCTTTTCCTGCCGCTCAGACTGAGTGGGTTGCACGAATGCCTTGTCCACATCCAACGCTCTCCTTACTTACCGTGACACAGAAATAGAGATGTGTTTGGTTAGCAGGGAGGCCGTCTTGTCTGGGCTCCAAATTATAGGATAGAAATCTAAGCAACGTATTACACACTTGCGGCGCTGAAAAGAAAATAAAGTTTGAACTCAGAAACCTGCTTAGTCCACACAACTAATGGAGTGGATTACACACTGTGGGCTTGGAGAGTTCATTCATATGTGATACTGTATGACCAGGGGGTGTGCCTTCTCTGCTGGCCAAACATAAATAATGATCATGAATTAATAAAAGTTCATTTTACTTTTGATTTCCATCCATCCATTAATCCATCCATCCATCCATCCATCCATCTTCTTCCGCTTATCCGAGGTGGGCTCGCGGGGGCAGCAGCCTAAGCAGGGAAGCCCAGACTTTCCTCTCCCCAGCCACTTCGTCCAGCTCCTCCCGAGGGATCCCGAGGCGTTCCCAGGCCAGTCGCGAGACATAGTCTCCCCAACATGTCCTGGGTCTTCCCCATGGCCTCCTACCGGTCGGACGTGCCCGGAACACCTCCCTAGGGAGGCGTTCGGGTGACATCCTGAGCAGATGCCTGAACCACCTCATCTGGGTCCTCTCCATGTGGAGGAGCAGCGGCTTTACTTTGAGCTCCTCCCGGATGGCAGAGCTTCTCACCCTATCTCTGAGGGAGAGCCCCGCCACACGGCGGAGGAAACTCATTTGGGCCACTTGTACCCGTGATCTTGTTCTTTCGGTCATAACCCAAAGCTCATGACCATAGGTGAGGATGGGAACGTAGATCGACCGGTAAATTGAGAGCTTTGCCTTCAGGCTCAGCTCCTTCTTCAACACAACGGATCGATACAGCGTCCGCATTACTGAAGACACCGCACCGATCCGCCTGTCGCTGTCACGATCCACTCTTTCCTCACTCGTGAACAAGAGTCTGAGGTACTTCAACTCTTCCACTTGGGGCAAGATCTCCTTCCCAAACCGGAGATGGCACTCCACCCGTTTCCGGGCGAGAACCATGGACTCGGACTTGGAAGTGCTGATTCTCATCCCAGTCACTTCACACTCGGCTGCGATCCGATCAAGTGAGAGCTGAAGATCCTGGCCAGATGAAGCCATCAGGACCACATCATCTGCAAAAGACCCAATCCTGCAGCCACCAAACTGGATCCCCTCCACGCCCAGACTGCGCCCAGAAATTTTGTCCGTAAAGTTTATGAACAGAATCGGTGACAAAGTGCAGCCTTGGCGGAGTCCAACCCTCACTGGAAACGGTGAGGATACTTGTATGAAATTAATACTTTTATGCATTTATTAAAATTAAATGAAAAAAATTTGATTTTCTTTTCATAAATGTATACAAGTGTTTATCATATTCTCTTCATGTCATATAAGCTCCAGTGTTTTAAGTTAGAGCTTTCATCCAATCAGAATTCAGCTAGCTTGTTGCCAGCGCTGCATGAATTCTGCCGTAGGCCTTCTGAACCAACATTCGTGGCGGCTGTGCAGTTTAACGAGCAAAGGAAGTTCTGTGAACAGACAGTTGAGATCAGATCACAAGTTTTTGACAGTAGCCCATCTAGGTAGCCTTACGTTGACTGTGATAGGATGCTCACTTGTCACTCCCAAGTATCCAATTTCAAGTTGTGATTCACTAAGGCAGAAAGTGGCACCACAGCCATACCCGGCTAGCGGAGAAATCAGGGTTACTCACTTTTTTAACCGACAAAGAAGCAGAGCAAAGCGTTGATTGGGTCAAATGTTTACATACACTTGTAAAGAACATAATGTCATGGCTGTTTTGAGTTTCAAATCATTTCTACAACTCTTATTTTTTTGTGATAGAGTGATTGGAGCACATACTTGTTGGTCACAAAAAACATTCATTAAGTGTGCTTTTTTTATGAATTTATTATGGGTCTACTGAAAATGTGAGCAAATCTGCTGGCTCAAAAGTATACATACAGCAATGTTAATATTTGCTTACATGTCCCTTGTCAAGTTTCACTGCAATAAGGCGCTTTTGGTAGCCATCCACAACCACAGACCTTTCCTCCGGAAGGTCTTATCTTCGTCCATGTGATGTCAGATGAAATAAAAATGGAGCTGTTTGGTCACAATACACAACAATATGTTTGGAGGAGAAAAGGTGAGGCCTTTAAAGGCCTACTGAAATGAGATTTTCTTATTTAAACGGGGATAGCAGGTCCATTCTATGTGTCATACTTGATCATTTCGCGATATTGCCATATTTTTGCTGAAAAGATTTAGTAGAGAACATTGATGATAAAGTTTGCAACTCTTGGTCGCTAATAAAAAAGCTTTGCCTGTACAGGAAGTAGCAGACGATGTGCGCATGACCTCACGGATTGTGGAGCTCCTCACATCTGAACATTGTTTACAATCATGGCCACCAGCAGCGAAAGCGATTCGGACAGAGAAAGTGACGATTTCCCCATTAATTTGAGAGAGGATGAAAGATTTGTGGATGAGGAAAGAGAGTGAATTTACTGGGATAATTCTGGAAAATCCCTTATCTGCTCATTGTGTTACTAGTGTTTTAGTGAGATTATATGGTCGTACCTGTACAACCTGAAGGTCGGAGGGGTGTGGCCACTGGTGTGGTGACCGCGACTGTCAACGAGGGAAGTCACGTTTCTCAACAAGGCGAAGGCAGCCGATGCTTCCTCCATGTTGGAAGCATCCGATGGTCGGGGGTGACCGGTGGGAAGAGGCAAGAGAGTCCGCAGCTGCCTCTTTGACAGGTGCAGGTGGAACGACGCGAGCTCTCCGCTCATGTCTACAGTAAGAGCCGACTTATTACCACCATTTTCTCACCGAAACCTGCCGGTTGACATGTGGTAGGGAACCATGTTCGCTTGACCGCTCTGTTCCATAGTAAAGCTTCACCGTCATCTTTCGGGAATGTAAACAAGGAAACAGTGGATTTCCTTGTGTTGCTAAAGGCGGCTGCAATACACCGCTTCCCACCTACATCTTTCTTCTTTGACGTCTCCATTATTAGTTGAACAAATTGAAAAAGATTCAGCAACACAGATGTCCAGAATACTGTGTAATTATGCGATGAAAAGAGACAACTTATAGCTGTGAACGGTGCTGGACCAAAATGTCCCCTACAATGCGTGGCGTCACGCGCACGCGTCATCATACCGCAACGTTTTAGCATGATACTTCCGCGCAAAATTTAAAATTTTAATTTAGTAAACTAAACCAGCCGTATTGGCATGTGTTGCAATGTTAAGATTTCATCATTGACATATAAACTGTCAGACTGCGTGGTCTGTAGTAGTGGGTTTTAGTAGGTTTTTAATCCCAGGAACACCACACCAACCATTAAGCATGGTGCTGGTAGTATTATGCTCTGGGTTTTGCTGCCAATGGAACTGGTGCTTTAAATGGGACAATGAAAAAGGAGGATTACCTCCAAATTCTTCAGGACAACCTAAAATCATCAGCCCGGAGGTTGGGTCTTGGGCACAGTAGGGTGTTCGAGCCGGACAATGACCCCAAACACACCTCAAAAGTAGTAAAGGAATGGCTAAATCAGGCTAGAATGAAGGTTTTAGAATGGCCTTCCCAAAGTCCTGACGTGTGGACAATGCTGAAGAAACAAGTCCATGTACGAAAACCAACACAATTAGCTGAACTTCAATTTAGTCAAGAAGAGTGGTCAAAAATTCAACCAGAAGCTTGCTAGAAGCTTGTGGATGGCTACCAAAAGCGCCTTATTGCAGTGAAACTTGCCAAGAGACATGTAAGCAAATATTAACATTGCTGTATGTATACTTTTGACCCAGCAGATTTGCTCACATTTTCAGTAGACCCATAATAAATTCATGGATGGATGGATGTATATATTTGCAAGGGTATTTTCCAGAAAGATATTTAAAGAGAGACTAGATCTTGTGAAATGAGTCGGTGGACTCCGGAAACGAGTTAAGCTGTCCTGCCGGTGAAATGGTTTGCCCGCCACTTCCACTCGAATCAACCAACTACGAGCTGTACCAATGGCTTTAGAAATTATGAGTTAAAATTGATTTTTTCACTTTCAAAATGTTTTTTTACAATTATTTTAGTTTTATTGCGGGTTTATTGATTTTTGAATGCGCCAAAAAATAGCTCGTTGTGTAAACTAGTGACAAATTGAGATGATTCAATGCCCAGTGGTGTGTTTCTGTGTAGTATTTTTCAAGCCGTGGTCATGTGGCGACATAAATGATTGTGTTTCTTGAAGTGGGGCTAAGTAGGACATGACTGGATATGACACCGCTTCCATGGAATCATGTGGGCCACCTTGAACATGGATCAGCTCTTTAATGAGGCCAAAGAGAGGGAAATAACCAAGCGGTCCCACTTTACGAGGAATGTGCTTTATGGGATTCCTTACTAAATGCCCCATTTCTATGCAGGAAAGGCTGAGGGTTCTCTCCGCAGAGACAAGGCGCTCGCTTTTAACACCAGCACGTTTTCACAATTTACGGCCTGACTTGTATGCAGGGGGTGATGGGGGTTTTGGAGGGGAAGCAGAGGGGGTGAGAAGGCAATGAAGTCCTTCCAGGATGGGAGATGGAGCAGTCCTCATACCTTCTGCTTGTAGGACTAGACCCCCACTAAAGTCCTTCTCAAATAGTGGGGGGCGTGTCACGCTTTATCAGTATCACGCTTCGATCATCGGCGCAATACAAAACATGGTCTATGTAGCCATTAATCATGACTTCTTTGTTTTGATTAAAAATATCATAACAAATTGTTTTTATTAATTTTTGTTTTCTACAAACCCCAAAAGCAGTGAAGTTGTCACGTTGTGTAAATGGTAAATAAAAAGAGAATACAATGATTTTCAAATCCTTTTCAACTTATGTTCACTTTAACAGACTGCAAAGACAAGATATTTAACGTTCGAACTGGTAAACTTTGTTATTTTTTGTAAATATTAACTCATTTGGAATTTGATTCCTGAGGTGGCAACTTGTCCAGGGTGCAGCCCGCCTTCCGCCCGATTGTAGCTGAGATAGGCACCAGCGCCCCCGCGACCCCAAAGGGAATAAGCGGTAGAAAATGGATGGATGGATGAAATTTGCCTGCAAAATGTTTCAAAAAAGCTGGCACAAGTGGCAAAAAATACTGAGAAAGTTGAGGAATGCTCATCAAATACGTATTTGGAACATTCCACAGGTGAACAGGCTAATTGGGAAAAGGTGGGTGCCATGATTGGGTATAAAAGCAGCTTCCATGAAAATCTCAGTCATTCACAAACAAAGACAGGGCGAGGGTCACCACTTTGTCAACAAATGCCTGAGCAAATTGTTTAAGGACAACATTTCTCAACTACCTATTGCAGGGAATTTAGGGATTTCACCATCTACGCTCCATAATATCATCAAAAGGTTCTGAGAATCTGGAGAAATCACTGCACGTAAGCAGCAAGGTAGAACCAAACAATAAATGTCTGGGACCTTCGATCCCTCAGGCGGTACTGCATCAAAAAGCAACATCAGTATGTAAAGGATATCACCACAGGGGCTCAAAGACACTTCAGAAAACCACTGTCAGTAACTACAGTTGGTCGATACATCTGTAAGTCCAAGTTAAAACTCTACAATGCAAAGCAAAAGCTGTTTATCAACACCACCCAGAAACACCACCAGCTTTGCTGGACCCCAGCTCATCTAAAATGGACCGATGCAAAGTGGTAAAGTGTTGTGTGGTCTGACGAGTCCATATTTCAAATTGTTTTTGGAAACTGTGGACTTCGTGTCCTCTGGACCAAAGAAGGAAGATAACCATCCAGGATTGTTCTAGGTGCAAAGTTCAAAAGCCAGCATCACGCATAACAGACAATAATTGAGCAGCACTAAACTACCATTAAACTGATAATCTCATAGAGAATATGGAATTATGGAGATGACATGAGCCATGCCCAGCCGTTTGAACTTTAGTGTTAGCTAATAAGGCTGCAAAATTAAACCGATTCACATCCAAATTGCGATGTTCTACTCTGATTCTAAATCAATACATAAGCAATAAAAAAAAAAATCACTTTATTTTTAAGAGTACATTTTTGCATTAAAAATTATTATTGATATGATTGTCATTGTGTGAATGCTCCAAACATCAACACATATGGTTTTCTACACCAAAATTCATCTATTTATTATCAGTATCATTATTATTACTGTGTGAATACTTCAAACATTCACACATATGGTTTTCTACACCAAAATTCATCTATTTATTATTAGTATTATTATTGTGTGAATGCTCCAAACATTCGTAAAGCAGGCTCGTCCAACTGACTGCCAGCCGAAGCTTTTTCATTTGGGTGCCAAACATCAGCCAAAAAGGCCTGATGGAACCACTCAAACCAGAGTTGCTCCTGTATGCAGTACTCCCGGCACCCCGCAGGGGGAAACATAGAGGCATATGTGCCACAATGAAACAGCAATGGGGTGAGTAGAGAACTACTCCATACATCCATTTTCTACCTCTTGTCCCTTTTGGGGTCACTGGGGGCGCTGGAGCCTATCTCAAGCTATATCAACACTAAGCCGGATAGCCCCTTAAAGGAATATTTATTTTGCCTAAGCCCCGTTTCAACCACACTAAACCAGCGTTTAAGGTTCCCCTCCTTGGATAATTTTTACACGGGTAAGTGTGTTTCTTGAATCTCCGGCTCTTAGCTTTGTATGGACTCATTCATCGCTTACAAACTGAGTTCGGAGAGCAAGTGACGCCAGAAAGACCACGACCCACACAGGAAGTGACATCAGAAAGAAAGCGCCACAGCCAGCTTCATAACAACACTAGAAATATGAAGGCGAGTCATCCAGACATGCCGTGTTTCTCTCCTTCTTCTACATGTACAGACGCTTGTGGAAATCACACATGAACTCCTTAAACTCATTTTAGATTGGGGGCCACATGGAGAAAAATCTACTCCCAAGTGAGCCGGACTGGTAAAATCCCTGCACGATAACTTAAAAATAAAGACACCTTCAGATTGTTTTCTGTGTTTAAAAATAGAAGAAGCGCATTCTGAAAATGTACAAATCATAATGTTGTTGTTTTTTTACACTTACATGTTGCAGTTAATAGTATTCTATCTTTATTTGTTGTTATTTACTTTTTCTGAATGAATGATGTGATAATGTTCATCAGTCAACTCCATCCATCCATTTTCTACCGCTTATTCCCTTTCGGGGTCGCGGGGGGCGCTGGCGCCTATCTCAGCTACAATCGGGCGGAAGGCGGGGTACACCCTGGACAAGTCGCCACCTCATCGCAGGGCCAACACAGATAGACAGACAACATTCACACTCACATTCACACACTAAGGCCAATTTAGTGTTGCCAATCAACCTATCCCCAGGTGCATGTCTTTGGAAGTGGGAGGAAGCCGGAGTACCCGGAGGGAACCCACGCATTCACGGGGAGAACATCTCAATGGTGTTAATTTTCAATCCATCAAGATAAAAAAATATCAAAATCGAATTACAGTATGCCATGTATGTAGTTGGATCATTTTCTTCGATTGATGTATTGACATCATGTGGTTTATTTTGTACATATGTACCATCATCTACAGAGATACAAATAATTGCTATGTAGAAGAGCTGTTTCTTTCATTCAAAAATTTCAGGTTAATTTGTATACTTAGCAAACTCATCCCGCGGGCCGGATAAAGCCTCTTTGCAGGCCTGATCCAACCCGCGGGCCGTACGTTAGACACCCCTGCCTTAAGACAAAGCAGCTATTTGGGATACAAAACTTCTCAGACGGCAAGAGAAACTTCCAATGTCAGCTGTGATTCTACTGAGCGAAAAACTTTGTCCATATGTTGAAGGAGAGACCACGAGAATGCGGGCTCCTGTGGATGTGATAAAAAAGATAGCGTGTGCTTTGTATTACCTGGCTGTCGAGGGAAAACTACAGAAAACGGCCAATGCTTTAGGACTGGCAAAGCAGACTGTATCAGTAATGGTCCGCCATGTATGTCTAAAACTCAATATCTAGGTCCAGAGTATATAAAGCAACCAAAAAGGAATGGACAATGAAGGTGAAGACAAAAGAGTGAGGAGTGTCCTGACCAGATATCTACATCCCTAGATTGATTGATGTCAAATTAATTTATGATGTCTCAGGTGTGCTTCATTACAATAGTCACACTGGATTCCAGTTCATTGAAATACCATAACACTGGATATTGTTTAGATAAGTTACATTTAAATTAAGAACTTGTACACAAAGCAACACTGGAGGTGACTGAAGTGCAAATTTTCTGCGCATGCGTACTGCAAACCCTGTTTCCATATGAGTCGGAAAATAGTATTAGATGTAAATATAAACGGAATACAATGATTTGCAAATCCTTTTCAACCAATATTCAGTTGAATATGCTACAAAGACAACATATTTGATGTTCAAACTGATAAACTTTTTTTTTTTTTTGCATATAATCAATAACTTTAGAATTTGATGCCAGCAACATGTGACAAAGAAGTTGGGAAAGGTGGCAATAAATACTGATAAAGTTGAGGAATGCTCATCAAACACTTATTTGGAACATCCCACAGGTGTGCAGGCTAATTGGGAACAGGTGGGTGCCATGATTGGGTATAAAAACAGCTTCACAAAAACTGCTCAGTCTTTCACAAGAATTCACAAGAAAGGATGGTGCGAGGTACACCCCTTTGTCCACAACTGCGTGAGCAAATAGTCAAACAGTTTAAGAACAACATTTCTCAAAGTGCAATTGCAAGAAATTAAGGGATTTCAACATCTACAGTCCATAATATCATCAAACAGTTCAAAGAATCTGGAGAAATCACTCAACGTAAGCGGCATGGCCGGAAACAAACATTGAATGACCGTGACCTTCGATCCCTCAGACGGCACTGTATCAAAAACCGACATCAATCTCTAAAGGATATCGCCACATCAGAAAACCACTGTCACTAAATACAGTTCGTCGCTACATCTGTAAGTGCCGGTTAAAGTTCTACTTTGCAAAGCGAAAGCCATTCATCAACAACATCCTGAAACGCTGCAGGCTTCTCTGGGCCCGAGATCATCTAAGATGGACTGATGCAAAGTGGAAAAGGGTTCTGTGGTCTGACGAGTCCACATTTCAAATTGTTTTTGGAAATATTCAACATCGTGTCATCCGACCAAAGGGGAAGCGAACCATCCAGTCTGTTATCGACGCAAAGTTCAAAAGCCAGCATCTGTGATGGTATTGGGGTGCATTAGTGCCCAAGGCATGGGTAACTTACACATCTGTGAAGGCACCATTAATGCTGAAAGGTACATACAGGTTCTGGAACAACATATGTTGTCATCTAAGTGCCGTCTTCTTATTGTCTTGCTTATTTCAGCAAGACAATGCCAAGCCACATTCAGCACGTGTTACAACAGCGTGGCTTTGTAGTAAAAGAGTGCGGTTACTTTCCTGGCCCGCCTGCAGTCCAGACCTATCTCCCATCAAAAATGTGTGGCACATTATGAAGCGTAAAATACGACAGCGGAGACCCCGGACTGTCGAACGACTGAAGCTCTACATGAAAAAAAAATGGGAAAGAATTCCACTTTCAAAGCTTCGACAATTAGTTTCCTCAGTTCCCAAACGTTTATTGAGTGTTGTTAAATGAAAAGGTGATGTAACACAGTGGTGAACATACCCTTTACAAACTACTTTGGCACGTGTTGCAGCCATGAAATTGTAAGTTAATTATTTGCGAAAAAAAAAAAAGTTTATGAGTTTGAACATTAAATATCTTGTCTTTGTAGTGCATAAGGTTAAGTGGGATTTACCCTAGATAAGTGTGGAAGGGACCTCAGCTGCATTCAGGCGGAAGGCGGAGTACACCCTGGACAGGTCGCCAGCTCATCGCAGGGCTTACACATTCAAACTAAAAATGCAGCTGTCGACCCTAAAATAAAATCAAAATAAATTGCTAATATCTGAGTTTGCATGTTCTACCGTGACTGCGCGGGTTCTCTCCAGGCAGTCTCCTACTTCCAAAGACATGCATTGAATGTTGTCTGTCTATCTGTGTTGGTCCTCATGTGTCCAGGGACCTATTTCCTGAGTTTATAAACATAATACGAATATTAAAAAAAGATTTTGTGACGATAAAATATTGATGTAATCATAGTAGTATTGACTAGATAAACTCCTGTACTTTGTATCATTACAGTAGATGTCAGGTGTAGATCCACACCAACGTTCCCTCTAAGGTACATGCCTGTGCAATTGCACACTGCTCACGCGTCCTCTGCATACGGCAAATCTAGGCCGCCACAAAATCGTATAAAAAGATAAACGCATAAAACTGTGCACGTCTGCCGTCGCTCACATGTGCGCCACTGAATGCTTAAGGAGTTTTGGCGTTTGCTCACACATGACAAATTGGAGGTAAAATTGATCCACACATGGCATTTGTTTAAATTGTGACGCCGGTGAGCTATTGAATCCTCCTAAGGTGTGTAGTGAAGCATGTTAAGCTATTCTTCGTCCGGCAGTGATAATGCTACTTGTAAGAAACTTACTTTATTTGTCGCCATGGAGGCCAGGATTAGTGATTTAGAAGTAGCTAAAACACTGTGAATGGGTGTTAGCTGCTAGCTAGCTAGCCATGTCTTAAAGCACCTCTTCCTGAGGGTGTTTCAGTGTTATAACTTTACCTTTATCTTTACTTTTTACACCAAAATGCGTCCATTCTCCTTTTTCTGTCTACACACTGTGTCATAATATTATTATTTTTATTTTTTTCTAAATTGAAAACACTTCCGAACATTACACCTTGTGTAATGTTCTATGTTTTCAATGGAACATGTAACATTTTGGTGTTGTTTACTTGAGTCATATTGCAGTCTACACGTATCTCTTATGTGTGACTACCATCTACTGGTCGCTTTTATCATTACACCATGTACCAAATAAAATAGCTTTGAGGTCGGTAGGCACAACCAAAATTATTCTGTACATTAGGCGCACTGGGTTATAAGGCGCACTGTCGAGTTTTGAGAAAACGAAAGGATTTTAAGTGTGCCTTGAAGTCCAAAAAATGTGGTACTTTTGTAGTGTTTATTTTATGTTTATATTTTCAGTCTAACAAACCGAAATTAAGGAAAAGTGTAAGGAATTGAAACTGAGGACAGAAAATAATTAAAAATGAGGAACATCAATCCTCAACATAACTTCTGGAGCTTCTGTTTTCTTCATGCTGTTAACTATCTGTCTAGCTGCATACACTGAAAACAAGTAGCGAGGGCAGAATAATGACTGTATTTGCAGTGCTGTGTGAAAGCCGATGTGTTTACTTTGTAATTAAGTACATGCAGTCTCAAAGACACTTTCTGATGCAGGATGAAGGGATAGGCAAACTACAGCCAGGGAGCCACATCCGGCCCGTTGGTCTTTTTAATCCGGCCCGCCAAATAGAACAAAATTAGGCAAATATCTGTTTTGAGCATTGCCACAACAAGACTGATACTAGACTTCCACCCATTGGCAAAAAAGGGTGATCAACACTGCTACCATTAAAAGAGAATGTAAGTGTGTAATCCCATTTTGGGGTTTCTTTGAAACTATTGTTGAAAAACGAAGTATAGACCATGTTTGGGAAGTCTAGTCTTAGTTCCAACAGATACCAAATGCTTTGAAATGCGACACGTGTTCGACTGGCCCGTCTGTCAAATTTCAAAGGCCAATGTGGCCCCTGAGACAAAAGGTTTCCAATCATTTCTACAAGGTTTTTGTGATAGAGTGATTGGAGCACATACTTGTTGGTCACAAAAAACATTCATAAAGTTTGGTCCTACCACAGAACTTTTCTCCAGAAGGTTTATCTTTGTCCATGTGATGTCAGATGAAACAAAAATAGAGTACAATACCCAGCAATATGTTTGGAGGAGAAGAGGTGTGGTCTTTAATCCCAGGAACACCAACCTACCGTCAAGCATGGTGGTGGTAGTATTATACTCTGGGCCTGTTTTGCTGCCAAAGGAACTGGTGCTTTAAATGGGACAATGAAAAAGGAGGATTACCTCTAAATTCTTCAGGACAAGCTGAAATCATCAGCCCGGAGGTTGGGTCTGGGGCGCAGTTGGGTGTTTCAACAGGACAATGACCCCAAACACACCTCAAAAGTGGTAAAGGAATGGCTAAATCAGGCAAGAATGAAAGTTTTAGAATGGCCTTCCCACAGTCCTGACTTAAACGTGTGGAAAATGGTGAAGAAACAAGTCCATGTCAGAAAACCAACACATTTAGCTGAACTTCACCAATTTAGTCAAGAGGAGTGGTCAAAAATTGAAGCAGAAGCTTGTGGATGGCTACCAAAAGCGCCTTATTGCAGTGAAACTTGCCAAGGGACATGTAAGCAAATATTAACATTGCTGTGTGTATACTTTTGACCCAGCAAAATTGTTTACAATTTCAGTAGATCCATAATACATTCAGAAAATATGTTTTTGTGACCAAGTATGTGCTCCAATCACTCTATCGCAAAAAAACAAGAGTTGTAGAAATAATTAGAATCTCAAAACAGGCCATGACAATATGTTCTTTACAAGTGTATGTACACTTTTGACTGCATGTGGCTGAGTGACAGTGTTTGGGATGAGAGGCTGATGACAAGACAGGACATGCAGAAATTCCAAAAGGTCAGAAAGGATCTTCTCATTTGAGCTCACACTGAATAAACGCTAATTAAAATCATCTCTCTTGTGCAAGGGTTATGACAGCAGTTGTTAACCACAACATTGACAAGGATAAAGCCTGACATTTTTTACATTTTTAATCCGCGTTTTCATTCCAGTCTCTAGAAGCGAGCGTTAAACAGAACAAGCTGTGCTCTGAGCGACTTCATCCAAGTGTTTAAAAGTGCAAATAAAAGCCAAACAAAGAAAGGCAGCATTTTTTTTTACTCCATGAAGATCAAGCACAACTGGAAGATGTGCAATGTAGGGTCCATTTGCACCATATTAGACATGCTGGCTCACCTCAGGCCCGTGAGTGGCCATCATGCAGAACAGTAATGGCTCTCGTCTTTGTTCTCAGACAACAAGTGAGCAAACGAGCGTCAGAGCTCATTTCCCTCGGGCAAGGCAGTCGTCCTGGAGACGCTTGTTGCAGGTTTATGGAAAGACTCGCAGGGATTGTGGTTTAATCCCCTTGTCTGCTCGCTTTAATTATCCACGATTTTAAGAATCTTTGGTTTTGGGATTGAGGACAAGATACGCAGCAAGGTGATAAAGCCCTGGAATGATGACAGATGTAGATTATAGCCCCGCACAGATGGCTACCAAACCTCACTCATTACTAAATTACAGCAGCTGTACTTATAGCACTAATATCTATAATCTTTATTTGGTTCACATATCCCTTTTTAGGTGAAGACAACAAGATTCAAGCCATTTCATTTAACTGAACTTATTCATTCATCTTTCCCCATTTTTTTAATTTTTTTTTTAGTTCATCTAGGCCAGGGATGTCCAACTGGTTTTCATGGGGGGGCCACATGGCAGTAATGGCCCTCAGAGTGTAACAATGTCAAAGTATCTTCATATTATTGCCTATGCATTTGATTTGTGTACGTACAAATTGATGGATAACTTGCTTTGACCAGAAGATATTTAAGTATTTATTGTTATTTTTACAAACCATCACACGGTATATAATAATTAGGGGTGCTAAAAATGTTTATCACATTTTATTTTAGTAATTTTCAAAAATCAATTTTTTCTTTTTTTTTTGACAAATTAAGTTAAAAAAACAACAACATATTTTAGGCCATCTTTATGCTTACTTGGTGCACGCATGTGTCATACGTCAGCAACCAAAAGGAGGTTTTGTAAGCAGTTTTGTTAAAATGTTGTTATTATTATACCAAATAATAATGTGCAAAAATCAGTTTGAATGAAGAATCGCATTCAATCGAGTATGAATTATGAATCAAATCCTCACCCCAAGAATTGGAATCGAATGGCGAGGTGCCCGAAGATTCACACCAATAACAACTGAATATTTGTATATACAGTCGCGATCAAAAGTTTACATACACTTGTAAAGAACATAATGTCATGGCTGTTTTGAGTTTCCAATACTTTCTACAACTCTTATTGTTTTGTGATAGAGGGATTGGAGCACATACTTGTTGGTCACAACAACATTCATGAAGTTTTCTTCTTTTAGGAATTTATTATGGGTCTACTGAAAATGTGAGCAAATCTACTGGGTCAAAAGTATACATACAGCAACATACAATCTCAATTTTTGTTTCATCTGACCGCAGAACTTTCCTCCGGAAGGTCTTATTGTCCATGTGATGTCAGATGAAACAAAAATGGAGCTGTTTGGCCACAATACCCAGCAATATGTTTGGAAGAGAAAAGGTGAGGCCTTTAATCCCAGAAACACCACACCTACTGTCAAGCATGGTGGTGGTAGTACTATAATCTGGGCTTGTTTTGCTGCCAATGGAACTGGTGCTTTACAGAGAGTAAATGGGACACTGAAAAAGGAGAATTACCTCCAAATTCTTCAGGACAAGCAAAAATCATCAGCTCTGAGGTTGGGTCTTGGGCGCAGTTGGGTGTTACAACAGGACAATGACCCCAAACACACGTCAAAAGTGGTAAAGGAATGGCTAAACCGGGCTGGAATGAAGATTTTAGAATGGACTTCCCAAAGTCCTGACTTAAGCGTGTGGACAATGCTGAAGAAACAAGTCCATGTCAGAAATTTGGCTGAAATGCACCAATTTTGTCAAGAGTAGTGGTCAAAAATTCAAGAAGAAGATTGCCAGAAGCTTGTGGATGGCTACCAAAAGCGCCTTATTGCAGTGAAACTTGCCAAGGGACATGTAAGCAAATATTAACATTGCTGTATGTATACTTTTGACAGAGCAGATTTGCTCACATTTTCAGTAGACCCATAATACATTCATAAGAGAACCAAACTTCATGAATGTTTTTTGTGAACAAGTATGTGCTCAAATCACTTTATCACAAAAAAATAACAGTTGTACAAAACTCAAGACAGCCATGACATTATGATCTTTACAAGTGTATGTACACTTTTGACCAAGACTACATATCAAAGTTTAAAAAATGTAATTTCATGTATCAATACATGTTTTTCTGTCAAAATGGAAACAATGACAACATTTAGTAAGAAAGATGAAGTATGCACATTATTTCGAGGCTTTTAAATGGCGTGTCGGGTCAGATCTGGCCCTCGGGCCTCGAGTTTGACACCTGTGATGTAGACCGTCATAATCCTTCACATGGCAGTAAACATATCCAGTCAGATTATACATGAGATTTCAGTCCAATTAATCCCATTGATGGGTGTAATGCCCCAGCCTCGACCTCAAACACCACATAAATCCCCTTCCTTGAAACCGAGACATCTGCCAGCCAAACCTGCGCAAACATCGATACAAAGCTGGGGCGCACGTCTATATTTAGAAGGACCCTTCGAACTCCTCAGATGAGAAAGTGGTGCCAATATGGAAGACAGGAATGCATGACAATACCCTGGGACCGCCCGTGTTTGCTAACAAACGCTGCATTTCAATGCCAATGGCGGCCAGCTGAGTATTGTGTTAAGGTGATTACCAAGTATCACTCTCCAGGGTCCACACTGGAACACTTGTGTCTGATCGCTGCTGGCCAGGGGAGAATTGAAGATACAATCCCCACCGCTGGTTTGGATTTCTAACATTTTTCCAGTTGGAAAAAGTCACATTTGATCATCCGTTCTAAAATCAGGGGTAAGCCCAAGAAAAAACATTTCGGTTATGAGCTGGAGTTAGGTCCGTCACAGTGGAACATTGTTCTCTACCTACAACTGTCCCCAAAATGTGGGTCAGAACCTGACTATAGCGAGTGTGTCAGAACCCTACTATAATGAGTGTGTCAGACCCCGGCTAGGGTGTACCCACGCCTTCCGCCCGATTGTAGCTGAGATAGGCACCAGCGCCCCCCGCGACACCAAAGGAAATAAGCGGTATAAAACGGATGGTTGGATGAATGAATGGACATTTCGGGTGTTGTTGCACTAGTGAGCCACGGATGAAGAGATGCTGCTCCGTTATTGATTGAAGTAAAGACTGAATGTCATTAAAACTTCTTCCACTCCCGTCCTTGCACGCTACACCGCTACAACAAAGATGACGGGAAGAAGTGATTTGATGATTATCAGTAAAACATCATCTATGCAACCACCATTACATGTTATGTAAACCAGTGGTCGAGGGACCGGTACTGGTCTGTGATGCATTTGCTATCGGGCCGCAGAGAAACATTAAATCATTTATAAAATACTGCATTTTCTCAGACTTAATTTTAGCCTGTCCCACTAGACAAAGGGTGTCAAACTAGTTTTAATTGAGGGCCACAAGGTGTGTCAAACTTGTATTCATTGTGGGCCACACCGCAGTCATGGCTGCCATGAGAGAGCCGCTTGTAACAATAAATAATTAATGAATCTGCCTATGAATTTAAATATTTTTTTAAACATTTCTTACGTAAAGCGTAACAAAAATCTGCAGATTTTACCGCGCTTACAGAAAAAAGGTTGCCAGACTTTTACTGTAAAATATTTGTTGTTGTTTTTTCATTATTATTTTTACAACCTATTATGGTAAATAGAAATACAGTACCAGTTTTTAATTTTATTTTGGCAACTCAGCTGCCAGTATTTTTTTTTACCATAACAAAATGTGGTACCATAAAATCATCAACTGTGTATATTACAGTAAAAAAACAAACAAACTGACAGCTTAGTCGACAGAATTTTACTGTAAAAAAACTAACTTTGGTAGTCTTTTTTTCAACTTACAGTAATATGCTGTAAAAAAAACCTTTCTAAATTTTACAGTAAAATCTATTGCTCATTTTTATAATGGACAACTTGATGGATACTTTCAAAATAATAAGTTCAGCAGATATTTAAGTATTTATTTGGATTCTGATCAACAAAGTTGGATAATACAATATTTTTTGCAATATTAGACACTATCTTTCCCTCCTGTCAAACTAGAAAAAAACCCTAAATACCTTTAGTAAGGAAAATAAGAAAGTAAAGAAAGAAAATATAAAGTATTTTTTTGACACATTATTTCCAGTTTTTTACCATAATAATATGTGGTACCATAAACTCATCAACAGTGGATTTTACAGTAAAAAACAAAAAAACAAACTGACAGCTCAGTTGACAGAATTTTACTGTAAAAAACAAACATTGGTCATTTTTTCTTCAACTAACAGTAATATGCTGTTAAAAAAAAAAAACTCCCTAAATTTTACAGTAAAATCTATTAGTAATTTTAATAGTGTACAATTTGATGGATAACTTGCTTCAAAATCATAAGTTCAGCATATATTTAAGTATTTATTTGGATTTTGACCAACAAAGTTAGATGATAAAATATTTTTTGCAATTTTGGACACTATTCCCCCCTGTCAAACTAGAAACAAAAATACCTTTAGGAAGGACAATAAGTAAGTAAAGAAAGAAAATATAAGGTATTTTATCGACACATTATTTCCAGGCTTTTGCGGGCCATATAAAATGACGTGGAGGGCTAGATCTGGCCCGCAAACCTTGAGTTTGACACCTGTGCACTAGACACACCAATGAGCTTGTTTATAGATGAACAATAAAACTCCTCATAGGAAGTGGCCATTTGTTATAACTTTGTAACATGATACAATGCACATTAATGAAGATATCCAATAGGAAAGTGACAGATTGTAGCCAAAGGCTGATTTCCATCTGCATTTCATTGCAAAGAAGCAAGCCCAGGGCTTCCACTATTTCACCGTTATATCCATCCATTTTCTTACCTCTTGTCCCTTTTGGGGTCGCGGTGCTGGGGAGCCTATCTGAGCTGCATTCGGGCGGAAAGCAGTGTACACCCTGGACAAGTCGCTACCTCATCGCAGGGCTATAGTGAGTTGTATTTTTCATGCACTTAATTTTGCTGTATTTGTATCTTGCACAAGCGAAAATAATGCCTGCATTAAAACCGGCCCGTGGTGCAAAAAAGGTTGGGGACCACTGATCTAGACCACAAGGAAGTTTTTTAAATTCATCCATCCATCCATCCATTTTCTACCGCTTATTCCCTTTCAGGGTCGCGGGGGGCGCTGGCGCCTATCTCAGCTACAATTGGGCGGAAGGCAAATTCATAAAAAAAAAAATCATAATATGACCTGGTGCGCCTTTCCTTTTGCCAGAGTACATACATATATATACACAATATATATATATATATATATATATATATAATATATACATATATATATATATACATACATATCTTTATATTAATATATACAGTATATATACACATATATATATATACATATTAATATATACATATATATTTATATATATACTATATATTAATATATATATATATAAACACTAGAGATGCGTGGTTTGCGGTTTCATCCGCGGAGTCCGTGGATAAACCGCGGGTCGGGCGGTTGACATGACGAAAAAATAGATTTTAATTAGATTCGGGCGGGTGGCGGTTGAACCATCCGGAAATATTTGATATACATGGTTCTGGGATCGGTATCCTTTGCCATTCGAAGATCCATTTAAGACCCGTGTCATACAGCGAAGAAGACAATAGGAGACGCTTTTATTCTCTTGAATGACTGCCGGCAGTCACCCAGATAATAAGTAATAGGGCGTGCTATGAAGCCATTGGCTTTGTCACCTTCTACAACATGTACGAACTGCTTGTCAGTCCAGCATCATGTTGTGTGTGGCGCACACGACTGCAAGGCATACTTGGTGACACAGAGTACACTAATGGTTGTGATATAAACAATTTTAACACTCTTAGTAATATGCGCCACGCTGTGAAGCCACACCAATTAAGAACGACAAACAAATTTCGGGAGAACATCCTCACAGTAACACAACATAAACGCAACACAAAAAATACCCAGAATCCTT
This sequence comes from Nerophis ophidion, assembly GCF_033978795.1. Classification (NCBI taxonomy): domain Eukaryota; kingdom Metazoa; phylum Chordata; class Actinopteri; order Syngnathiformes; family Syngnathidae; genus Nerophis; species Nerophis ophidion. The sequence continues at coordinate 34,816,987 of NC_084617.1, forward strand.
TGTATTCATGACACCCCTGATTATTTTATACACCCCGCTAGCAGCAACCCCCCCCCCGGTGCGTCGGTAAGGTGGGCGGGGTTGGGGGCGCGGGGGTGTAAAATATATTCAGGAACTGTCACGGATAAAAAGGATTGTGGGTATTTGTTGTGTTGCGTTTATGTTGTGTTACTGTGAGGATGTTCTCCCGAAATGTGTTTGTCAATCTTGTATTGTGTGGCTTCACAGCATGGCGCATATTAGTAAGTGTTAAAGTTGTTTATATCACAACCATCAGTGTACTCTGTATCACCCAGTATGCCTTTCAATCTTGTGCGTGTAATTGCAGAAGCTGCACACAACATGTTGCCGGACCAACAATCAATTCGTACATGTTGAAGGTGTTCAAGGCAATAGCTTCCCAGCACGCCCATATTCTTGTCATCAGGATGAACGCTATTTAATAGTCGCGAGAACGTTAACGGCTCAAATTGACTTCATTACTTTGTGAAACAGGTTTAAATAGCTCGATGAGTGGTAAAGGTGGCCGACCTCTGATGTATTTCAGCGGGCGGTTGGCGGGCAGGTACGGTCCTGATAAATTGTTGGTTCGGGTGGATGACGACTTTGGTGATGCGGTTGCGGATGATATACTTGCCTATCCGCGCATCTCTAATGCACACATATACACATATATATATGTATATATATATATATATATATATATATATATATATATATATATACACATATACACATACACATATACATATATATATATACATATATATATGTGTGTATATATATATATATTAATATACATATATATATATACATACAGTATATATATACATATACATACACATATATATACAAATATACACATTTATACACATATATGTATACATATATATACACATATATACACACACACATATGTATCCATATATACACATACACACACATATGTATACATATATATATTCACACACACATATATATCCATATATACACACACACACACACACATATATATATACACATGTATACACACACACACAAATATATACACGTATACACACACACACATATATATATACACATATACACACACACATATACAGTATATACACACACACATGTATATACACACACACATATACAGTATATACACACACACACACATATATATACTATATATATTATATATATATATATATATATTATATATATAATATATATATATATATATATATATATATATATATTATATATATATATATATATATATATATATATATATATATATATATATATATATATATCTGAGGGACAGCGGAGTTCATACTCCAACAGGCTCCTTCAGGCTTCCTTCCCGCACTGTGCGATTCAAGAACTCCTTCATTCCACACTCCATCCAGCTGTATAATCACTCCCCATACAGCAACAGATAATATCCATCTATTACCTGACACCTTCTATGTCAGCTACTTATCTTTGTTTTTAATTACTATATTTGTGGGTTCTTCCGAGGATGTTGTAGTCGTATGATTTGTGCAGTCCTTTGAGACATTTGTGATTTGGGGCTATATAAATAGTGAAGTGAAGTGAAGTGAATTATATTTATATAGCGCTTTTCTCAAGTGACTCAAAGCGCTTTACATAGTGAAACCCAATATCTAAGTTACATTTAAACCAGTGTGGGTGGCACTGGGAGCAGGTGGGTAAAGTGTCTTGCCCAAGGACACAACGGCAGTGACTAGGATGGCACAAGCGGGAATCGAACCTGCAACCCTCAAGTTGCTGACACGGTCACTCTACCAACTGAGCTATGCCGCCCATTGATTGATTGATTGATATATTTTCTGCTGGATTTACTCTTTATTTTATGCTGCGGCTGCCATATACTGTAATATTGTAAATGGTAATTGGTATATATTGTATATATGTTATAGACATAATATATATAACGATTGATTGATTGATTGAATATATCTGTATATATAACATGCTGTACACACATTAAGTATATATTGTATATATTCGCAGATATGTTATATTTTATATTGCTATATATAGTCTATTTATACCTGCATTGTCATTTCCATCTTTACACTCTCCATCATTGTAACAATTTCCCTTGTGGATCATTAAAGTTTGTCTAAGTCTAAGTCTAAGTCCAAGAAATCTGCCTTCTAAGAACTTATTAGTGATTCCCAGAGCCCCAAAAAAGTCTGCGGGCTATAGAGCGTTTTCTATTGGTTCTCCAGTACTCTGGAATGTTCTAGCAGTAACAGTTAGAGATGCTATCTTAGTAGAAGCATTTAAGTCACATCTTAAAACTAATTTGTATGCCTTTAAATAGACCTCCCTTTTAGACCAGTTGATCTGCTGTTTCTTTTCTGTTCTGCCCCCCTCTCCTTCGTGTGATCCACTATGAACTGGACTCTCACACTATTATGTTAGATCCACTATGGACTGTACTCTCACTATGATGTTAGATACACTATGGACTGTACTCTCACTATGATGTAGATACACTATGGACTGGACTCTCACAGTATTATGTTAGATCCACTATGGACTGTACTCTCACACTATTAACTAGATCCTCTATGGACTGCACTCTCACACTATTGTGTTAGATCCACTATGGACTAGACTCTCACACTATTGTGTTAGATCCACTATGGACTGGACTCTCACACTATTATGGTACATCCACTATGGACTGGACTCTCACACTATTATGTTAGATCCACTATGGACTGGACTCTCACAATATTATGTTAGATCAATTATGGACTTGGCTCTCACACTATTATGTTAGATCCACTATGGACTAGACTCTCACACTATTATGTTAGATCCACTATGGACTAGACTCTCACACTATTAACTAAATCCACTATGGACTGGACTCTCACACTATTGTGTTAGATCCACTATGGACTGGACTCTCACACTATTATGGTAGATCCAATATGGACTGGACTCTCACACTATTGTGTTAGATCCACTATGGACTGGACTCTCACACTATTATGGTAGATCCACTATGGACTGGACTCTCACTATTATGTTAGATCAACTATGGACTGGACTCTCACTATTATGTTAGATCCACTATGGACTGTACTCTCACACTATTAAGTAGATCCGCTATGGACTACACTCTCACGCTATTGTGTTAGATCCACTATGGCCTAGACTCTCACACTATTAACTAAATCCACTATGGACTGGACTCTCACACTATTGTGTTAGATCCACTATGGACTGGACTCTCACACTATTATGGTAGATCCACTATGGACTGGACTCTCACTATTATGTTAGATCAACTATGGACTGGACTCTCACTATTATGTTAGATCCACTATGGACTGTACTCTCACAATATTATGTTATATCAATTATGGACTGGACTCTCACACTATTATGTTAGATCCACTATGGACTGGGCTCTCACACTATTGTGTTAGATCCACTATGGACTGGACTCTCACAATATTATGTTAGATCCACTATGGACTGGACTCTCACAATATTATGTTAGATCAATTATGGACTTGGCTCTCACACTATTATGTTAGATCCACTATGGACTAGACTCTCACACTATTATGTTAGATCCACTATGGACTGGACTCTCACACTATTATGGTAAATCCACTATGGACTGGACTCTCACACTATTATGTTAGATCAACTATGGAGTGGGACTCTCACTATTATGTTAGATCCACTATGGCCTGGACTCTCACAATATTATGTTAGATCCACTATGGACTGGACTCACAATATTATGATAGATCAACTATGGATTGGACTCTCACACTATTGAAAAGACCCCACATATGCGGTCCCCTCCAAGGTTTCCCATTGTCATCCCATTGGGTTGAGTTTTTTCTTGCCCTGATGTGGGATTTGAGCCCAGGATGTCGTTGTGGCTTGTGCAGCCCTTTGAGACACTCGTGATTTAAGGCTATATAAGTAAAATTTGATTGATTGATTGATTGATGTGTGCACTTTAAAGTGATGAGCAGTAACTGTGTTCCACACAGCTCGTACACAACAGCCACCCTCATCTGAAGCCTCTATTCTTTGCGACTTCAAACTTGGTGCATCAATATTAACTTTGAGACAATCGAAGGTTTTCTATCGGTCTTTCTTTGCTTGGCACCCGCAGCCAGCATTTACCAGACCACTTTTGTAATGTAAGGACATTTCTGGTATTTAACGTCAACATAGTCATTTGAGATGTAATATTTGTCATCTGTGCAACAAGAACTGCACCACTGATTTGTCTTGGTGTGATGCAGGCACGTCATACAGTGGGTCAACTGGAGAAGCAATACTTTTATTCGTGCTAAAAGGAAAAAGGCGCCCCTCAGTATGACCAATAGTCAAATTAGAGAGAGTGCATTGACACTAGGACTTCACATGTAGGTGTAAAAAAACAAAAAAAAACAAATATTTGAGAAACCAGACTAATTTAGTGCATGGAAACGTAGTTAATGTGGTCTGGAAATAATGCAATGCACTCGTTCCCACCAAGACTACGCCACCTTAGTCGTACACAGCTGTAACTTCCTGGCACTAAACCTGCAGAAAACACGTCTCAGGTTTCTCTGATTTTACATTTTCACATTTTAGACTATTTTTTTACATTGATTAAGAATTTGTAACATTTTTACACCTTCATATAAAAGGCTATCATTAAGTGTTCAATGTGATTTTACTATTTAGTTTACATTGTAATCTATCTGTGTTGGCCCTGCGGTGAGGTGGCGACTTCTCCAGGGTGCACCCCGCCTTCCGCCCGATTGTAGCTGAGATAGGCGCCAGCGCCCCCCGCGACTCCGAAAGGGAATAAGCGGTAGAAAATGGATGGATGTATGGATGTAAACTCTCAAATCCACAGCATTAGTTAATATAATGATCAATGTTTGTTACAAAACTAAATGGGGGACATAAATAATAATATAAGTGTTTGTATGTTGCATATTATTGGTGTTTAACCAACATGTGTTCAGGGATATTTCACATGTCTTTACTGTGTATATATTTGTTGGGTACAAGGTGTATTTATAATATGTTGTGTAAAGGACATCTCCTGGTTTTACTACATCTTGAATTTCACCTCGTTTATAGGGTTCGGCCAAATAAGTGCTCAACTTAAGCCTAAACCCTTTCGCTCTGTAAAATTATCAATTTAAGAACGTAAAAGTGTTTATTTTGCTGACCACTGACGAAAGAAATAATAAACTAATAAAAAAAAAAAGGTTGTTTTCCATGCTTGTATTTACGTTTACTTTTTTTCTGCCGTGATACCATATGAAATTATACATTTTAAATATAAATATTTACATTTATTACATTTTATACAGGTCCTTCATTTCAATAGGTCATAAAAAAAAATGGGCTCTGTAGGTGCCTGGGGCCGTACTCTGGCTCTCACACACACTGGGAGTCAAATATATTGTATATACAAATAAACATATACACTTACATACACACAGTTATTCATATATACACAGGTACCTACACTCCCACATACATACACAAATACAGTACATACCTACATACTCAAAGTTCGTACATCCACACACAGATTCACTGTGAATCCTTATACACATACTGTACATATAAATTCACTGTACAAACATACAAATACACATACATGTACATATACATTCACTGTACAAACATACATATACACATTCTGTACATATAAAAGTACATGCGCATACATACACTCATGCAGATAATCAAGTTTCATCAAACATATATTAACGTTGTTGCCCTAGGGTAAACTGGGTAACACATGGCACACTGACAAAGCTTAACCTATTTTTGCTATAACTATCTACAAGGTTAAATAAGGTGGCTTCTCTTTCTCCCCCTCCTTTTTTCTGCTTTATTTTGTATTTCATGTAATCATTACATGTATGTATTGTTGCATCTGAAACAATTGTATTGTTGATAATAGAGGTATTATTTGTATTATTAATTATCTATAATGATATTTCCATTGATATTTGTATTGCTCCATGTGTAGTGCAATAATGTTCATTGATTGATGTCGTTCCATTGTTGTTGTTGTTATTGTTGTGTTTGCTGTTGTTGTTTTTGTCTCTCTGTCTTATCCCCCTCTTGTCCCCACAATTTCCCCCTCTGTCTTCCTTTTTTCTCTTTCTATCCCCTCCTGCTCCGGCCCAGCTGCACCAAATGATAATATAAGTACATTTAATAATGTCAAATACAAATAAGGCAACAATAGAAGTATCCAACACTTCTCTTTTGTAAAGTAAATTTATACAGCCGATATGGGCATCTACCCTCTATTTCAAAAATATGATTTGCCTGAAAAGCTGCACAGGACAAGAAAAAAAAAAAAAAAAGAATATATATATATATATATATAATATATATATATATATATATATATATATATATATATATATATATATCAAAACTGATCGATATCGAGCAATATAAAACACGTTAAAGCGTTACAAGCAAGCGAGCATGTCTTCCAAGCAGTTAGAGTACAAGAAGACTTAGGGGGCGTGACAAATGTCACCTTAGTTCATGTGAAATGAGTACAAGAACACTTCTTTCGAGGGCATGACAAATGTCATCTTAGTTCATATGAAATGAGTACAAGAACACTTACTTAGGGGGCTTGACAAGTGTCATCTTAGCTCATGTGAAAAAGGCCTTTTTCCAAGGTTGCCAAGTGGACAGCTGTGATTTCCTCAGCAACATCTCACCTTGACATTTCCTGACAGGGAAATTACAGCACCAGGAGGCAGTGGAAGGAAGACAATTTGCTTATCTGCTGCTTTGAAGGCACAGGGTCTATAATCAGACAAGAAGTCTCCTCCGCCACAGTCGGAGATTGGAGCAATTATCTCGCTAAACCCCTGAGATGAAGGCTGTCGCCGTACCGCAGCGACAAGCCTACATACTGAAAAAGTGAGCACGGTGGAAGCTGCAAAAGGCTGAGCAGCCTTGTTCCTTCCTGTCAACATCTCACACTACATCCATCCTGTTAGCAGACTGGGTTCAGGGGCGCCGAAAAGGGGGGGGGGTGAAGGAGACAGATTCTAGGAGCCCATGATGGAGGGGGGCCCAGAGAGGCCCCTAATGATGATGAAATTATAACAGAAAAAATAATGACACTAACTTGGGGGCCCTGTAAAGATTATTTTCATGGGGCCCAAAATCCCTAGCGGCACCCCTGACTGGGTTTCACAGATTATCACCTCCTCTGGTTACCAACACACCTGAGAGTCCTCCTCTATGTGTGTGTTTGTGTGTGTACATATACAGTATATGTATTATATATATGTATACACACACACACACACACACACACACATATATATAGACATATATATATTAGGGCTGGGCAACGATTAAAAATTGTAATCGAAGTTAATCGCACTATTTCTCCGATTAATCGCGATTAACTGCATTGTATACGCAAAGCCCAATAATGAATTCAAAAGTAGTGTGTAGTGCACCTTTATTGGAATATTCTCCCACATGAACAAAAGCGACGAAACATTTGTTGTGCAAACACAATTTAAATCAGTCCTTGTTAAACAGTAGCAGTTAAATAGCATATTTTATGAAAGTCAACTCAAAAAATGTAAATACAAACATTTAAGCTTATTGCCACTGCCAGGGTATTGAAGTTATCCTGTTTGTTATGGAAAATAAATATAATCTACATACAAATCTCTGAGCCACAATCATAACATCTGAACAGGCAATTTCTGAGGTAACAGCAGAAACATTTTTTTTATCAGGGATCTTATGTTTAAAAAACCTATATTATAGGTAGTGGGCTGTTTTAGGGAATTTTTGATCAAATTATCTGTAGTAAAAATATTAATAATGTTGTGTTTATTCTGCATAGTGCACTTAAAATAATTATGATATCTAGGAATTGATATGATAGGAATTTTCCGATTTTTTTGCTTGGTGCTTTGATAAACTGAACGCATATACATGGTACTATATTGTGATGTTATGATAACTACCCTACCCAGCATGCAACAGTAGTGACGCGCATGCGCAGTAGCCCGGTATAGGTTGTGTCGCCATGACGGCATCTTGTATGTTGTGATATGGACGCTCTGAAAGTAAACGTTAAGAACTCCGCCAACACTCCTCGTCTGCATTATTGATAAATAAACAGACAACACATATACTCCGCTGCTTCACAGGCCGCTGGATGTAGCCGGCAAAGTATTCCCATGCTAGCTAGCCGGTCTAGCAAGCACGCGTCATTCAGTCCAAAACGGCCCGATCCATCCACATCCAGAATTGTCTGGCGGTCGTAAGTGATCCCGAAGTGATCCCGGAGTGAACACGCTGTAAGCCAGCCATGAAATTTGCAGAATTGTCCGGTATTTTGGCCAAATGTTCCATCTTTACAAAGAGCCCCTCGACAACGAAGCCCATCCGGGCGACGCCATCTTTTTAAGAAAAGGCGTTAACAAAATAAAAGCATGTAAACAACATACGCAAATGTGCGATAAAATAATTGTCGGCGTTAATAGATTGATGAGTTAACGCGTAATTAATGCATTAATTTGCCCACCCCTAATATATATATATATATATATATATATATATATATATATATATATATATATATATATATATATATATAAAACTCAATTTTTACGAGTTGAGTTTATACCAAAAAGTTTTATTTTTGTTTCATCTGACCACATGACATTCTCCCAATCCTCTGTTGTATCATCCACGTATCCATTTTGGTATAAACTCAACTCGTCGTGTTTCGAGGAAGAAGAATACTGAGTTGCATCCCAAGAACACCATACCTACTGTGACGCATTGGGGTGGAAACATCATGCTTTGGGGCTGTTTTTCTGCTAAGAGGACAGGACGATTGATCCGTGTTAAGGAAAGAATGAATGGGGCCATGTATCGTGAAATTTTGAGCCAAAACCTCCTTCCATCAGTGAGAGCTTTGAATGGTTGAGGACAGGAAAGTTCAGGTAAGGACAGGTGAGTACAGGTGAAGAAAGGTACACTGATAGTACACACTTTTTCATACTTTGCACACACTAATAGTACACACTTTTTCATTCATTTTATACACTAATAGTACACAATGTTTTATACTTTGTACACACTAATAGTACACACTATTTTGTACTTTGTACACACTAATAGTATGCAATATTTTTTACTTTGTACGCATTAATAGTAAACACTATTTTATACTTTTTACACACTAATAGTGGATAGTATATATACTTTGTACACACTTATAGTGAATAGTATAAATTAGGGGTGTGGGAAAAAAATTGATTCGAATACGAATCGCGATTCTCACGTTGTGCGTTTCAGAATCGATTCTCATTGTTAAAAAAATGTAATTTTTTTCTATTTTAAAATTATTATTTTTATTTCTTTTTAATCAATCCAACAAACCACTACACAGCAATACCATAACAATGCAATCCAATTCCAAAACCAAACCTGACACAAACACGACACAGAACAAACCAAAAGTAGTGAAACGAAAATTAATATTATCAAAAACAGTATCAATATTAGTTATAATTTCAGCATAGCAGTGATTAAAAATCCCTCACTGACATTATCATTAGACATTTATAAAAATTCAAAAAAAGAACAATAGTGTCACAGTGGCTTACACTTGCTTCGCATCTCATAAGCTTGACAACACACTGTGTCCTATGTTTTCACAAAGATAAAATAAGTCATATTTTTGGTTCGTTTAATAGTCAAAACACATTTAAATATTTGCAATCAGTTGATAAAACATTGTCCTTTACAATTATAAAAGCTTTTTTTTTTTTAAATCTACTACTCTGCTAGCATGTCAGCAGACAGGGGTATATCCTGCTGAAATCCTATGTATTGAATGAAAACAGAATCGTTTTAAATCGGAAAAATATCGTTTTTGAATTGAAAAAAATTGATATATAATCGAATCACGACCCCAAGAATCGATAATGAATCGTGGGACACCCAAAGATCCATCCATCCATCCATTTTCTACCGCTTATTCCCTTTCGGGGTCGCGGGGGGTGCTGGCGCCTATCTCAGCTACAATCGGGCGGAAGGCGGGGTACACCCTGGACAAGTCGCCACCTCATCACAGGGCCAACACAGATAGACAGACAACATTCACACTCACATTTACACACTAGGGCCAATTTAGTGTTGCCAATCAACCTATCCCCAGGTGCATGTCTTTGGAAGTGGGAGGAAGCCGGAGTACCCGGAGGGAACCCACGCATTCACGGGGAGAACATGCAAACTCCACACAGAAAGATCCCGAGCCTGGATTTGAACCCAGGACTGCAGGAACTTCGTATTGTGCGGCAGACGCACTAACCCCTCTGCCACCGTGAAGCCCCACCCAAAGATTCGCAGCCCTAATATATATGTATACATATATATATATATATATATATTCATCCATTTTCTGCCGCATATTCCCTTTTGGGTCTTGGGGGGCGCTTTTGCTTATCTCAGCTACAATATATATATATCCATCCATCCATTTTCTACCGCTTACTCCCTTTTTTGGGGTCGCGGAGGGCGCTGGCGCCTGTCTCAGCTACAATCGGGCGGAAGGCGGGGTACACCCTGGACAAGTCGCCACCTCATCGCAGGGCCAACACAGATAGACAGACAACATTCACACCCACATTCACACACTAGGGCCAATTTAGTGTTGCCAATCAACCTATCCCCAGGTGCATGTCTTTGGAAGTGGGAGGAAGCCGGAGTACCCGGAGGGAACCCACGCATTCACAGGGAGAACATGCAAACTCCACACAGAAAGATCCCAAGCCTGGGATTGAACCCAGGACTGCAGGACCTTCGTATTGTGAGGCAGACGCACTAACCCCTCTGCCACTATATATATATATATATATATATATATATATATATATATATATATATATATATATATATATATACACATATATATACATATATATACATATATATATATATATATATAGCTCAACAAATGTACCAAAATTAATGTTATGAATTATTGATCTATTCTGGGCTCCAATTACGTCACATCAAATATTCTACTTTGAAATATTTTGGGGAAAAATTTTGCATTTTGTGTTGGCCTTTATAAAAAATTAAGATTTGTACGACAAAAAGGGCATTAAACAAAAAACTAAATCATGAAAAATTAATAAAAACAATTAATGGATAGATTGATGTAAGTGTTGAAAGTTAAAAAAATTAATAATGTAGGATTTATTTTTAACAGTTTTGGATCTCTGAGCATTGTTGTGAGATTTTTTTTTTAAATATATACTGTCATTTTTCAAACGATCAGTGTTATGTATTACTGACACATAAAGGCTCGAATGACTACACATGAAATATTCCACTTCAAAAAGTTGTTGCTATAAAAAACAGGAATAACACAAAAACATGTTGGAACATTATATCGACAGATAGATCTAAAGTTGATCTAGAGATTCAACCGGAAACAAACAAACATATACAATGTATCTTTATCTTTAACATTTTAATGGGCGGGGGCCCTGATGGTAAAAACACATCTATATTTGGTTTTGAAAAATAAAACTATGTAAGTATATATATATATATATATATATATATATATATATATATATATATATATATATATATATATTATATTTTTCAGTGATTGGACAGGACTGTGCTGTGTTCCTGCACAACAACCAAGCAGCAGAAACCAAGAGTCAATAAATAATGAGCGTTAAGCTCCTCATTAACGAAGGCTAATTAGGCAGCCGTTTAAAACAAGACCCCCCGCTTCCATCCAAAACATTCAGGCTCCGTACTTGCTACTAATGTGGCTTATTACTCAGCTCTGGCGACAAACATATTGTTCCCAGATCATTGCCATGGATGGGCTCCCTAATCCGGTGAACCCTGCAGAGAGAGAAGTGGCAGGGGTCCTGTCATGGGAGAAAAACCTCATAGGGCCTGCATTCCATGATAAAAGACACACATCTGCCTAAGTGCTGCTGAAAGCCCAACTGTGAGGTGCAGCAGTACCACCCTGTCCAGGTTCTTCAGCACTACCAGGGCAAGAGCTTGGTGTCCCTTTTACACCAAGGCCCCGTTTACACTAACTTATCACACCGGATAATGTTATCCAGGGTAAATCACACCTAACCTTATCCACACATACACCCATAGGCTGTTTAAAGACCCCCTCCCTCCTTCCGTCAGCCGGCGCAACGCGACCCAATACGTATGCACGGAAAATGCGCACGTCCTAGTCACCTCCAGTGTGGCTTTGTGTGCAAGTTCTTAAATTAAATGTAACTTATCTGAACAATATCCAGTGTTGTGGTATTTCAAAGAACTGGAATCCAGTGTGACTATTGTAATGAATCACACCTGAGACATCATACATTAATCACATTTTTAAAACACACGTAAACAATGTGATAAAGAACATTTGACAACAGTCAATCTAGCGATGTAGATATCTGGTCAGGACACGCACTCTTTTGTCTTCACTTTCATTGTCCATTTCTTTATGGTGACTTTATATACTTTGGACCTAGACGTTGAGTTTGAGTCATACTTGGCGGACAATAACTGATACAGTCTGCTTCGCCAGTCCAAATGCATTGGCCGTTTTCCGTAGTATTCCCTCGACAGCCAGGTAATAAAAAGCACACACTACCTTATTTATCACGTCCACGGGAGCCCGCATTCTCGTTGTCTCTCCTTCGACAAATGGACAAAGTTTTTCGCTAAGTAGAACCACAGCTGACATTGGAAAGTTCTCTTGCCGTCTGAGAATTGTTGTATCCAAAATAGCTGCAATGGCTTTCTCTTAAGGCAGGGGTGTCAAACTAATTTTAGATGGGGGGCCACATGGAGAAAAATCAACTCCAAAGTGGGCCGGACTGGTAAAATCATGGCACGATAACTTAAAAATAAAGACAACTTCAGATTGTTTTCTTTGTTTGAAAATAGAACAAGCACATTCTGAAAATGTATAAATCATAATGTTGTCGGGGTTATTTACACTTACATGTTGCGGTTAATTCTACGCTATCATTTTTTTGTCGTTATTTATACTTTCTGAATAATTGATATGATAATATTGTATTTATGTTGCAATTGCCGTTTTGGCGTTCTATGCTCTGTTATTTGTTTCGATCAGGGGTGTCGAACTCATTTTAGATGGGGGGGCCACATGGAGAAAAATCTACTCCCGAGTGGGCCGGACTGGTAAAATCACGGCACGATAACTTAAAAATAAAGACAACATCAGATTGTTTTCTTTGTTTAAAAATAGAATAAGCACATTCTGAAAATGTACAAATCATAATGTTGTTGGGTTTTTTTTACACTTACATGTTTGTGTTATATTTTTATTTGTTGTTATTTATACTTTCTGAATAAATTATGTGATAATGTTCATCAGTCAACTCATTGGTGTTAATTTTAATAAAATAAAAAAATATCAAAATCTAATTACAGCAAGTTATTTATGTACTTTGCTCATTTTCCACGACTGGTGCACTAACATCATGTGGTTTATTTTTATTTTTTTTTACATATGTAGCATCATCTACAAAGATACAAAAAATTGCTATTGCGACATCCAGCGGACACATGTAGAACAGCAGTTTCTTTCATTCAAAAATGTCGACCAATTGTTATACTCATTCCGTGGGCCGGATAAAACTGTTCGCGGGCCTGATCCGGCCCGCGGACCGTATGTTTGACACCCCTGTCTTAAGGTATTCATGTGTGATTTCCACAAGCGTCTGTACATGTAGAAGAAGGAGAGAAACACAGCATGTCTGGATGACTCACCTTCATATTTCTAGTGTTTACCTCTGGGTGGAAAAAAGTTGTTATGAAGCTGGCTGTGGCGCGTTCTTTCTGACGTCACTTCCTGTGTGGGGCGCGGTCTTTCTGAGGTCACTTCCTCTCCGAACTCAGTTTGTAAACGATCAATGAGTCCATACAAAGCTAAGAGCCGAAGATTCAAGAAATAAGTGGCGCACTTACCCGTGTAAAAAATTATCCAAGGAGGGTAACCTTAAAGTAGGGCTGGGCGATATGGCTTTTTTTAATATTTCGATATTTTTAGGCCATATTGCGATACACGATATATATCGATACTTTGCCTTAGCCTCAAATTAACACTTGATGCATATAATCACAGCAGTATGATGATTCTATGTGTCTACATTAAAACATTCTTGCTCATACTGCATTAATACACTGTATGCTCATTTTAAACGTTCATGCAGAGAAGGAAATCACAACTAAGTCAATAGACCAAAACTCTATTTATTAAACAGTTATTAGCAGGTTACTTTTCAAATGATGCTACATATTAGCAGTAATGCTACTTTTGGTAGCAACGCTTGTGCCCCACACTTGACAAATTAAAAGTTGTCTATTCGACACATTACCGCTTGAAGCCGAACCCCCACCAGACGATGGGCGCCCTGCTGTTTTTCTTGGGAATTAATTCTTCCTTCATTCGCACCTTCATTCTCTCGTATTACCACTCGCACGGCTTTGCTAGCATCACAGCTAACGTTACCCAGTCTGCTACCTCTCTGCTCCGTGAGGGCGTATACTTATGTGACATATGACGTGACAGTAGGTGAAGTGTGTAAGTTTGTGCGCTTACTGTCCGTGAGAAGGAGACACAAGAAAGAGTAGGAAGAGCCTGCAGTGTAATGCCCGCAGCTAAATGCAACTGCGTGACAACGTATACTCGAATATCACGATAGTCATTTTCTATATCTCACAGACAAACCCGCGAAATATGGCGTGTATCGATATATCGCCCAGCCCTACCTTAAACGCTGGTTTGGTGTGGCTAAATAACTATTAGTATAAGGGGTTACCCGGCTTAGTGTAGACAGGGCCTTAGTCACATATAGATCAGGCCTGGGCTGATCTAGATGTGTCAAATCTAGTCACATTTTGACTCGTGGGGGCCAAATATAGAGGAAAAAATGTGGTGCCTATCTCAGCTACAATCGGGCGGAAGGCGGAGTACACCCTGGACAAGTCGCTACCTCATCACAGGGCCAACACAGATAGACAGACAACATTCACACTCACACTCACACACTAGGGCCAATTTAGTGTTGCCAATCAACCTATCCCCAGGTGCATGTCTTTGGAAGTGGGAGGAAGCCGGAGTACCCGGAGGGAACCCACGCAGTCATAGTAACCATAGTAACTAGTGTATTACCATAGTACCTAGTATATTACCATAGTAACTAGTATAAGACCATGGTAAATAGTATAATACCATAGTAACTAGTATATTATCATAGTAATTAATATATGATCATAGTAACTAGTAGATTATCATAGTAACTAGTCAATTACTATAGTAACTAGCATATTACCATAGTAACTAGTATATTACTATAATTAATAGAGTATTACCATAGTAACTAGAATATGGCCATAGTAACCAGTGTATTACTATAGTAACTAGTGCATTACCATAGTAACTAGTATATTACCATAGTAACTAGTATATGGCCATAGTAACTACCGTATTACCATAGTAACTAGTACATGACTATAGTAACTGGTGTATTACCATAGTAACTAGTATATTACCATTGTAAATAGTAGATGACCATAGTTACTAGTATATCGCCATAGTAACTAGTGTATTACCATAACACTTAATTACATTACCATTGCAACTGGTATATTACCATAGTAACTAGTGTATGACCATAGTAATTAATTAGATAACCATAGTAACTAGTATATTTCCATAGTAACTAGTGTATTACCACAGCAACACATTAGATGACCATAGTACCTAGTATATTACCATAGTAAGTAGTGTATGACCATGGTAAATAGTATAATACCATAGTAACTAGTATATTATCATAGAAATAATATATGATCATAGTAACTAGTAGATTACCATAGTAACTAGTCAATTGCTATAGTAACTAGAATATTACCATAGTAACTAGTATATTACTATAGTAAATAGTGTATTACCATAGGAACTAGAATATGGCCATAGTAACAAGTGTATTACTATAGTAACTAGTGCATTACCATAGTAACTAGTGTATTACTATAGTAACTAGTATATTACTATAGTAACTAGTATATTACCATAGTAACTACTATATGGTCATAGTAACTAGTGTATTGCCATAGTAACTAGTACATGACTATAGTAACTGGTGTATTACCATATTAAATAGTTTATTACCATAGTAAATGACCATAGTAACTAGTATATTGCCATAGTAACTAGTGTATTACCATAGTACTTAACTACATTACCATTGCAACTGGTATATTACCATAGTAACTAATGTATGACCATAGTAACTAATTAGATAACCATAGTAACTAGTATAATTCCATAGTAAGTAGTGTATTACCACAGCAACAAATTAGATGGCCATAGTAGCTAGTATATTACCATAGTAACTAGTGTATTACCGTAATAACTAATTAGATTGCCATAGTAACTAGTGTATTGTCATAGTAACTAGTACATAACCATAAACCATAGTAACTAGTCTATTGCCATAGTAACTAATTAGATTACCATAGTAACTAGTATATTACCATAGTAACTAGTACATTACCAAAGTAACTAGTGTATTGCCATAATAACTAGTTAGATTACTATAGAAACTAGTATATTATCATAGTAACTAGTGTATGACCATAGTAACTAATTAGATTATCATAATAACTAGTATATCATGCAAAAGCGCAGATTCCAACCATTGAAAGACTTTGTATAGTTCAAGACTTATGGTCATCTGTATACATCATAATGGCAGCTCCACTGTCCATCTTAAAGATGTAAAAAAAAAAAAAGGATTTGGGAATGTCCGGCGGTCCAGATTGAAAAGCTTCATTTTCCCAGGTCTTACCTAGATTCCTACACCTTGGAGATTTGTTCTGAACAATGGCAAGCAGCTTGACAAAAACTAAGAAAGATATAGTGTAAAGCTGGTAAAGTCATTATGAATGTATTGGGGGTGTATGAGTCTGTGGAGACTGTGGAAGAATTTTTAGAGCAGTGTGGACATTAAAACCATTTTGTGACAGCAATATGAAAAGTGACAACATCCTAACAATATCACTTTTTGGGATACTAGTTGTCTCTTGTGTTAAAAACAATTGGACTTACAGTCCTCCCCACCTCCAGTTCACTTAGGGCTGGGCGATACGACCATATCAATATAAATCGCGATAGACACGTAATCAATATTCTTAAAAAAAATGCCTTCGATAAAACGTTCGATTTATGTATTTGTTTCTTTGTCGAAAGAAAGTGAAGGTTGCTTGCATGAACAAAGGCACTCTGGTAACCTAGCAACGCAGGAAGTGATCATTGATCAGTGGGAGTGACACGCTAACAGCCAATCAGGTAACAGTATCAACTATCAAGATTGGTTGCACCAACTTGCTCTCTGGTTGTTGATTCTCTGCATGGAGTGAGAAGAGAAAGTCAAAACAAAGAAATTGTGGATGAAAGAGGAAAAGTCACCTGGACAGTTTGGCACTTTTTCGGATTTTTTTTAAAAAGTGACCCTAGTCAGACCAATGTGGTCTGTGAATGATGCAAGGTGCTGGTCCCCACTAAGACCGGTCATACTACACCACCTTAGCCACACTTACCCTTTAGAGCACAGCTGTAACTTCCTGGTACTAAACCTTCCATCCATTCATTTTCTACCGCTTATTCCTTTTGGGGTCGCTGGTGCCTATCTCAGCTACAATCGGGCGGAAGGCGGTTTACACCCTGGACAAGTCGCCACCTCATCACAGGGCCAGGCACTAAACCTGCAGAACATAATTCTTATCAGGTTTTTCTATGTTTACATTTTCACACTTTGCACTATTTTCTTACACTTTATGAGGCATTTCTTACATATTTCTTATTTTTGCACTTTCATTTTAAGAACTTATTCAATTTAGTTGACGTTGTTTGAGTGTTTTCCATGCTTGTGTTGACATTTCCTAGACAGCTGAGTGAAATATAATCAGAGAAATAATAATGTTTATATTTCATATATTTTCTCCTGATAGTTCATTAAAAATATCAATGATCAATATCGACCGACACAGGATATTTCTGCCATGATATAGTTTATCGCCTAACCCGAGTACATATGTAAAAGTTTGTTTGAAGAACATGTTGGCTTGTAATGCCACTTTGTTCCTCTAGGTGTGCTAGTGAGTGACTTTTGCTGGTGAACTAACGTCTGTGTTTGCATAACGGTATTGTAGAGCAGTGGTTCTCAAATGGGGGTACGCGTACACCTGAGAGTACTTGAAGGGATGCCAAGGGGTATGTGAGATTTTTAAAAAACATTCAAAAAATATCAACAATTCAAAAATACTTTATGAATATATTAATTAAATAATACTTCAACAAAATATGAATGTAAGTTCATAAACTGGTAAAAGAAATGCAATGATGCAATATTCAGTGTTGACAGCTAGATTTTTTGTGGACATGTTCCATAAATATTGATGTTAAATATTTCTTTTTTTGTGAAGAAATGTTTAGAATTAACTTCATGAATCCAGATTGATCTCTATTACAATCCCCAAAGAGGGCACTTTAAGTTGATGATTACTTCTATGTGTAGAAATCTTTATTTATAATTGAATCACTTGTTTATTTTTCAACAAGTTTTTTTTGTTTTTTTAAATTTTTTTTTCCAAATAGTTCAAGAAAGACCACTACAAATGAGCAATATTTTGCCCTGTTATACAATTTAATAAATCAGAAACTGATGACATAGTGCTGTATTTTACTTCTTTATCTCTTTTTTTCAACCAAAAATGCTTTTTTCTGATTAAGGGGTAGTTGAATTCAAAAAAATTCACAGGGGGTACTTCACTGAAAAAAGGTTGAGAACCACTGCTGTAGAGTCTATAAATAAACGGCATTCTATTGGAATTTCGGAGTATAGAATATAAGGAGTGAATATATTTAATGATAAACGTACGCTACACAAGAAGGGGTGACCAGGTTCACACATGACACAACGTCTAAGAGCAAGACGAGACATTAACAAGGGTTTATAGAGTCACCAAGAGGAAGTTTTTAATAGGGAAAAACATGGTGGAAACTAAGTTCCATTAAGAAGAGCTGCCTTTTTTATTTTTTTTATTTTTTTTTAGTTTTAAATACACCCTAAAGGGGAAAATGCAGCGGTCATGTTTGAAAAAGGTCGAGTGCTGACCGCGAGAGGAATGACATAAGTCAGTGTTTGTCTGTTTCCTCTGGCACCAGGTGAAGGACCTGCAGTCAGATCCAGGAGGGGGAGGGAGGGGGACACGGGTGCTCGGAGAGGTGAGAAAACCAAATCTGACTTCTTTTTTCTTTTTTTAAAAAGATTGACAGTTTACATGGGGGCACTTTTAACTGAAATCGGATAAAAACACAAAAAATGTGAAGTGGGGTTGTACGCTAAAACGGTACTATAGTCTGAAAAGTACCGGTTCCCCATATTTATTTATTTATTTTAACTGGCATGACAGGGTGTCGTCGTCACGTCGTGCCATTGCTAGTTTTACGAGCGGAAGAGCATGTTTGGCAGCGAGCACACACACACAGAGTACTTACAAGCAGACACAGTGTGTAGACAGAAAAGAGAGAATGGACGCATTTTGGTGCAAAAAGTCAAGATAAAGGTGAAGTTAAAACACTAAAACACCCAGAGGAAGAGGTGCTTTAAGACATGGCTAGCTAGCTAGCAGTTAACATCCATTCGCAGTGTTTTAGCTACTTCTAAATCATTAATTCTGACCTCAATGGCGACAAATAAAGTATGTTTTTTACAAGTGCATTATCACTGGGGGACGAGGAATAGCTAAACATGCTTCACTACACACCCTAGGACAGGGGTTGGCAACCTTTACCACTCAAAGAGCCATTTTGACCCGTTTCACAAAATAAAGAAAACTATGCGAGCCACAAGACTCTTTTGAAATTTAAAATGAAATAACACAGCGCACAAAGTTTTATTTTGCTTTGTGCTATGTATTAACCAGGGGTCTCAGACACGCGGCCCGCACCTTAATATGAAAATGTAATATTAGCGCGGCCCGCGAGTTTTATTTGAATGCCGCTTGACAACATCACATTTGCCAACCATCTCAATTTTTCCGGGAGACTACCGAGTTTCAGAGCAACTATTCTCTCCACAGTCTGCTGGTTGTCACCCTAACAACAATAATAAGGGCGTGCTATGATGACAATGCGTTTAGCGCCCTCTACAACCGTAACAAACAGGTTACCAGTCCATTCACATGTTGTATGAGGCTTCTGTAGACACACATAAGCAACTGCAAGGCATTCTTGCTCAACAGCTATACAGGTTACATTGAGGGTTGTGGTATAAACAACTTTAGCACTCTTACTATTATGCGCCATACTGAAAAACCACACCAAACAAGAATGAAAAACACATTTCGGGAGAACATCTGCATTGTAACACAACATAAACACAACAGAACAAATACCCAGAATCCCATGTATCCCGAACTCCTCCGGGCTCCATTATACACCCCCGCTAGCACCAAACCTCGCCCACCTCAACCGAAGCACGGAGGGAAGTGTGTGTGTGTGTGGGGGGGGGGGGGGGGGGGGGGGGGTAGTAGTGGGTGTGTATAATGTAGCCCGGAAGAGTTAGGGATACATGGGATTCTGGGTATTTGTTCTGTTGTCTTTATGTTGTGTTTACAGTGCGGATGTTCTCCTGAAATGTGTTTGTCATTCTTGTTTGGTGTGGGTTCACAGTGTGGCGCATATTAGTCAGAGTGTTAAAGTTTTTTATATCACAACCCTCAGTGTAACCTGTATGGCTGTTGAACAAGTATGCCTTGCATTCGCTTGCATGTTGAGTCAGCAGCCGCATATCACATGTGGCGGGCCGGCACTCAGATAGCATAGTATTAAAGCGGACGCGACAACATGGTCGAGAGGACGTATAAGGCATTGCCATCACGACACGCGCTCAATATTGTTGTCCGGGTGACAATCTGAGAATGTTATCCTCGGGAGATTTCAAGGAGAGGCACTGAAGTCCGGAAAACCTCCCGGAAAAATGGGGGGGTCAGCAAGTATGCAGCTGAGCCACATCAGAGTGATCCAAGAGCCGCGCGCGGCTCCGGAGCCGCGGGTTGCCGACCCCTGCCCTGGGGGGTTAAATAGTTCACTGGTGTCATGGCTAAAAAAAGCTACCGTTCCTACATGTAAAAAAATTCCATGGGTGGATCTACACCTCACATCTACTGTAAGGACACAAAGTACAAGAGCATATCTAGTCGATACAACTATGATTACATCAATATTGTTTATCATCACAAAATATTTTTCTTTTTTTTTTAATTCATAGTATGTTTATAAAGTCTGGAGATAAGTCCCTGGGCACATGAAGACTTTGAATGTGACCAATGTATGATCCTGTAACTACTTGGTATCGGATCGATACCTAAATATGTGGTATCCTCCAAAACTAATGTAAAGTATCAAAGAAGAGAAGAATAAGTGATTATTACATTTTAACAGAAGTGTAGATAGAACATGTTGAAACAGAAAATAAGCAGATATTAACAGTAAATGAACGGGTAGATTAATAATCCATTTTTACAGTTTGTCCCTCATAATGTAGACAAAATAATAGGTAGATAAATGACACAATATGTCAATGCATATGTCAGCAGACTAATTAGGAGTCTGTTGGTTTACTTACTACTAAAACACAAGTTGTCTAGTATGTTCACTATTTTATTTAAGGACTAAATTACAATAACAAACATACGTTTCATGTACCCTAAGATTTGTTGTTATAATAAAGACATTAATTATTTTTTTTTGTGGTCCCCTTTATTGAGAAAGGTATCGAAACACACTTTGGTACCGGGACCAAAATATTGGTATCAGGACAACCCTACTTTGTAATATTTAAGTCTCCCATCAAGCAGCATTACTTATGAATAATATTTAATATATTAGTCATGTCTGTGTGATTGGGAATTGTTCAGACAAGGCACTCATCTGTAATAGTTTACTTTATTTTTTACATCACAATTCAACATGTGGGAAAAGCAGTAGGAAATAATTCAGTGACATCCTGTGTCCAATGAAATTTACTTTTTAATGATAGTTTGTACACCATTACACAATGACAGCAGTTTATGTAGGATTTGTTGAAAAACGTCATGCTGAACAATGTCTGATTGTGGGCAAACGTTTCGAGATCTCGACTTTTCGTAAAAAAACGTGAGTGCCTCAAGGCTTTGAGGAATGTTCCGGTGTTCTAAGGATTTCTGATAAGTGGGGAAATAGCAGAGTTAGAGAGAGTAGGAAAATAAGAATTTTTGTGTTTTATGCGCCGACATCTAACATTGGAGTCAATGAGAGATTTAGCTGCTTTTCTTGGCTTGTCGGCCACCAGAAGCCAAATTGGACACATGAGCTCCATAAAAGTGAAATTTTCTGATAGAGGACATGTGTGCCAATGTTTTCACCGAAACACATGACAGTGGCATAAAAGATGTGGCCGTGAGGACAGGTTGTACACTGAAATAAAAGTATATTTTTTTGGCTTCTACGCTCAAGTAAATTAGAGTGGACGTCATCCGCTTTGATGGTAATACTCTGATAGCGCTTGCCTGTTTCCGATGGCCATCCATCCAAAACCAAAACATTGGACGTCAAAACTTTTTAGCCAGGTTTAAAGTAGACAAGTGTGCGAACAAAATGAGACGTTAAGCACCGAGCTACCTGAAAGTATGGCTGAGCTACAAGAGGAGGTCATCTTGTCTTTTTGGACTTTATCTCAGCGCAATCGTCCATTAAAAGGGTGTGTGCCTATTTAATTGGCCCTTTTTCTTTCTTTCTGAATCGTGTCGCCATGGTAACACGAATTGTTCCCAACCCATCGGCGCGAACGAGACCTTTCCGACGGTATAACACAAAGTATGTGGGGGTTCGTTGACCTGTTCGTCACGTATTACGCGTAAGAGAAACGTGCGGAACTCTAATAATATTAAAAGTTGAAGTATGAGCAATAATAATATGGGATGCTTGCATTGCAGCAGGCCCATAATAAAGGACTAAGAGAAACAGTAACAGAAATGTGGTTTGCTGTCATTGTTTTGACCTTCTATTTGCACTACAGGATGACAAAATATTCTATTTTAATTTTTATTCTATTGATACTATATTCCAAAAATAAAATACTGATAGGGATGTCCTCATCAACATTTTTGGCCAACCCAATTTTTTGTCCGATACTTTGAGAACAGATTAGGACTGAAAATGTTTTATAGCAAGTAACTAAAGAAAACAATTTTTTTTAAAGCTGATCTTTTTAAATGTAGAACTTGCTAGTATTGTTGTGAATCCGGTCATGTATTAAATATCATTTACACAACATATAACTAAATAAATGCCGCTTTTTCCGGACTAAAAAGCGCACCGGCATATAAGCCGCACCCACTAAATGTTAGAAATAAAAACCAGACAAACTTTAAGCCGCAGATATATACGTTGTCAATGTAGTTATTTACACAGATTTTATACATATTTACATACATTAATTGTTTCCACACAGTGTCTGTAACACGGCAGTAAAATGGTTGATCAAACAAAACAGAAGTCATAGTCATGGACCCGCTAGCTGTGCAAGCTAGCTCTCCAATCAGCTAAACAGACTCAATAACTCCACAGTGACCATTTGGTAAATTTGCGAAACTGAATTGTAGGTGGCGACTTGTCCAGGGTGTACTCTGCCTTCCGCCCGATTGTAGCTGAGATAGGGTCCAGCGCCCCCGCGACCCCGAAGGGGGTAAACGGTCGAAAATGGATGGAAGAATGGATGTAAGTAAATAATACTAACAGACACTCATAAATGGGTTAGCATATTAGCTCATTTTAACGACTCTCGCTTGATGACATTACGATAGCGCATAGAAATAGCCATGAAAACGCATGCTAACGTTTAATGCTAGCATAGTTTTTCATTTTATTCATTTGAATCTAAAAATAGTAGATTTTGATACTTGGCGCTATCTTATACGTACACTAACTTTTCCTATGTTATCATGCTAACATTAACATGCTAACATTTTCTCCTAACACATTTGCTCATTTAATTAGTTTGAACCTAAAAAACATGACTTTTTATACTTGGCACCATCTTAAAAGTATGCCAACTTTTCCCATGTTATTATGCTAACATTAGCATGCTAACGTTTTATTGCAGCATATTTTCTCATTTTATTCATTTGAACCTAAAATAATACATTTTGATACCTGGCACCATCTTATATGTACACTAACGTTTCTTACGTGATCATGCTAACATTAGCAAGCTAACATTTTCTTTTAGCATATTTGCTAATTTTATTCGTTTGAACCTAAGAACCATGACTTTTGATACTTGGCACTGTCTTAAAAGTATGCCAATGTTTATGTTATCATGCTAAAATTAGAATGCTCACGTTTTATGCTAGCATATTTGCTCATTTCATTCATTTGAAGCTAAAACTTATGGCCTTTGATGCATGGCGCTAACCTAGAAATATGCTAACTTTTTCTGTTGTCAAGCGGTTTCGTTTTTGTTGCTGCTATTACTACTTATTACACTGCTATTACTGCTATTACACTGTCCCTATCCTTGTTTTTTAATGGACGACATTTGAATTGGTAAATGGGTTTTACTTGTATAGCGCTTTTCTACCTTCAAGGTACTCAAAGCGCTTTGACACTACTTCCACATTCACCCATTCACACACACATTCACACACTGATGGCGGGAGCTGCCACGCAAGGCCCTAACTACAACCCATCAGGAGCAAGCGTGAAGTGTCTTGCTCAAGGACACAACGGACGTGACGGGGCTGGTAGAAGGTGGGGATTGAACCAGGAACCCTCAGGTCCCTTCACGCCATTATTATTGTTCTTGTAACAGTATGAATATCCATCCATCCATCCATCTTCTTCTGCTTATCCGAGGTCGGGTCGCGGGGGCAACAGCCTAAGCAGGGAAACCCAGACTTCCCTCTCCCCAGCCACTTCGTCCAGCTCTTCCCGGGGGATCCCGAGGCGTTCCCAGGCCAGCC
The DNA here is from genome assembly GCF_033978795.1 of Nerophis ophidion. Lineage (NCBI taxonomy): Eukaryota > Metazoa > Chordata > Actinopteri > Syngnathiformes > Syngnathidae > Nerophis > Nerophis ophidion. Next base: position 34,842,157 of record NC_084617.1, read on the forward strand.
GGGAGACATAGTCTTCCCAACGTGTCCTGGGTCTTCCCCGTGGCCTCCTATCGGTTGGACGTGCCCTAAACACCTCCCTAGTGAGGCGTTCGGGTGGCATCCTGACCAGATGCCCGAACCACCTCATCTGGCTCCTCTCGATGTGGAGGAGCAGCGGCTTTACTTTGAGTTCCTCCCGGATGGCAGAGCTTCTCACCCTATCTCTAAGGGAGAGCCCCGCCACACGGCGGAGGAAACTAATTTCTGCTGCATGTACCCGTGATCTTATCCTTTCGGTCATGACCCAAAGCTCATGACCATAGGTGAGGATGGGAACGTAGCTCGACCGGTAAATTGAGAGCGTCGCCTTCCGGCTCAGCTCCTTCTTCACCACAACGGATCGGTACAACGTCCGCATTACTGAAGATGCCGCACCAATCCGCCTGTCGATCTCACGATCCACTCTTCCCCCACTCGTGAACAAGACTCCTAGGTACTTGAACTCCTCCACTTGGAGCAGGGTTTCCTCCCCAACCCGGAGATGGCATTCCACCCTTTTCCGGGCGAGAACCATGGACTCGGACTTGGAGGTGCTGATTCTTATTCCGGCCGCTTCACACTCGGCTGCGAACCGATCCAGTGAGAGCTGAAGATCCCGGTCGGATGAAGCCATCAGGACCACATCATCTGCAAAAAGCAGAGACCTAATCCTGCGGTCACCAAACCGGAACCCCTCAACGCCTTGACTGCGCCTAGAAATTCTGTCCATAAAAGTCATGAACAGTATCGGTGACAAAGGACAGCCTTGGCGGAGTCCAACCCTCACTGGAAATGTGTTCGACTTACTGCCGGCAATGCGGACCAAGCTCTGGCACTGATCGTACAGGGAGCGGACCGCCACAATAAGACAGTCCGATACCCCATACTTTCTGAGCACTCCCCACAGGACTTCCCGAGGGACACGGTCGAATGCCTTCTCCAAGTCCACAAAGCACGTGTAGACTGGTTGGGCAAACTCCCATGCACCCTCAAGAACCCTGCCGAGAGTATAGAGCTGGTCCACAGTTCCACGACCAGGACGAAAACCATACTGTTCCTCCTGAATCCGAGGTTCAACTATCCGGCGTATATAAACCTTACCGGGAAGGCTGAGGAGTGTGATCCCACGATAGTTGGAACACACCCTCCGGTCCCCCTTCTTAAAGAGAGGAACCACCACCCCGGTCTGCCAATCCAGAGGTACCGCCCCCGATGTCCACGCGATGCTGCAGAGTCTTGTCAACCAAGACAGCCCCACAGCATCCAGAGCCTTAAGGAACTCGGGGCGGACCTCATCCACCCCTGGGGCCTTGCCACCGAGGAGCTTTTTGACTGCCTCAGCGACCTCATCCCCAGAAATAGGAGAGTCCACCACAGATTCCCCAGGCACTGCTTCCTCATAGTATTCCTTCCACCTATCCACAACATCCGCAGTTGAGGTCAGCAGAACTCCATCCGCACCACACACTGTGTTGATAGTGCAGTGCTTCCCCTTCCTGAGGCGGCGGACGGTGGTCCAGAATCGCTTCGAAGTCGTTCGGAAGTCGTTTTCCATGGCTTCCCCGAACTCCTCCCATGTCCGAGTTTTTGCCTTCGCGACCGCTGAAGCTGCACACCGCTTGGCCTGTCGGTACCTGTCTACTGCCTCCGGAGTCCTATGAGCCAAAAGGACCCGATAGGACTCCTTCTTCAGCTTGACGGCATCCCTCACCGCTGGTGTCCACCAAGGGGTTTTAGGATTGCCGCCCCGACAAGCACCAACTACCTTGCGGCCACAGCTCCGATCAGCCGCCTCGACAATAGAGGTGCGGAACATGGTCCACTCGGACTCAATGTCCAGCACCTCCCCCGTGGCATGTTCAAAGTTCTTCCGGAGGTGGGAATTGAAACTTTCTCTGACAGGAGACTCTGCTAGACGTTCCCAGCAGACCCTCACAATGCGTTTGGGCCTGCCAGTCTGTCCGGCATCCTCCCCCACCATCGCAGCCAACTCACCACCAGGTGGTGATCTGTAGAAAGCTCCGCCCCTCTCTTCACCCGAGTGTCCAAAACATAAGGCCGCAAATCCGATGACACAACTACAAAGTCGATCATGGAACTGCGGCCTAGGGTGTCGTGGTGCCAAGTGCACATATGGACACCCTTATGTTTGAACATGGTGTTTGTTATGGACAAACTGTGACGAACACAAAAGTCCAATAACAAAACACCACTCGGGTTCAGATCCGGGCGGCCATTCTTCCCAATCACGCCTCTCCAGGTTTCACTGTCGTTGCCAACGTGAGCGTTGAAGTCCCCCAGGAGGACAAGGTAATCACCCGGGGGAGCACTTTCCAGTACTCCCTCGAGTGCTCCCAAAAAGGGTGGGTACTCTGAACTGCTGTTTGGTGCGTAAGCACAAACAACCGTCAGGACCCGTTCCCCCAACCGAAGGCAGAGGGAGGCTACCCTTTCGTCCACCGGGTTAAACTCCAACGTGCAGGCTTTGAGCCGGGGGACAACAAGAATTGCCACCCCAGCCCGTCGCCTCTCACTGCCGGCAACACCAGAGTGGAAGAGGGTCCAATCCCTCTCGAGAGAAGTGGTTCCAGAGCCCTTGCTGTGCGTCGAAGTGAGTCCGACTATATCCAGCCGGAACGTCTCGACTTCGCGCACTAGCTCAGGCTCTTTCCCCCAGTGAGGTGACGTTCCACGTCCCAAGAGCTAGCTTCTGTAGCCGAGGATTGGACCGCCACGTGCCCTGCCTTCGGCTTCCGCCCAGCTCACGTTGCACCCGACCTCTATGGCCCCTGCTATGGGTGGTGAGCCCATTGGAGGGGTGACCCACGTTGCCTCTTCCGGCTGTGCCCGGCCGGGCCCCATGGGAACAGGCCCGGCCACCAGGCGCTCGCCATCGTGCCCCACCTCTGGGCCTGGCTCCAGAGGGAGGCCCCGGTGACCCGCGTCCGGGCGAGGGAAATCTGGGTCCATGTTTTTTCTTCTTCATAGAGGTCTTCGAGCTGCTCTTTGTCTGATCCCTTACCTAGAAACTGTTTGCCTTGGGAGACCCTACCAGGGGGCATAAAACCCCCAGACAACATAGCTCCTAGGATCATTGGGACACGCAAACTCCTCTACCACGATAAGGTGGCAGCTCAGAGAGGATACATATTTCTGAATTGTTTATTCATATTTGTTAGTTAGCACATGGCAGATGGCTAAATTACAGTCACTGAATATGATTATGCTTAATTTTCTGACTAGTGGACTAATTGTTGAGATAATCGGAGAAATAGTTGTTAGCGAGTACAATCTACAGCCATGGAATCACAGGAACAGTTAAAAAAAGGGCTGATATCGGCCTGCACCTATTTATAATCTATTCTATTTATACCGCACAATAGTCTAATTATTATGTGTTGTCATTACGCTACATCTAAGACATGGATCACTAAATGTTGACACGTGTGCTGGCATGACGATGAAATAAACACGTCACTGCAGTCACGTTAGCAAGCAGAGCGGGTCTGCTTCTCATCCATTCTGCATTTGGAGAAAATAAGCAGAGATCTAATCTCCTGAATGTCTTCCTGGGATCCTGCCAAGTCTGACCTCATGTAGTGATTGCATCACGCTAATCATACCTGGACTACTTGATTGGTTATTTCATCGCATTCATCTTCTCTCAAACTGAACAAACGTTGCGATGTTTGGGCTTTGGCTGTAGAAACCATGCAACAAACAAGGGGTCATGTGATGAGGAAGTCCATGTTGAGGATGAAGGAGACAAGTGTTGGGAGAAGTCCTCTTGTCTCCAGATGTGTCAGCTCCATTACTAATTATCATAACATCCTCCCATGGAGTCTGACATGCACGGAGCGTCCCTGAGGCAGCACAGGACATGCTGGACAAATACATAGCTAATTGAGGACATAGTGGACATGTACACAACTACTTGAGGACATATAGACAACTACTTGAGGACATAGTGGACATATACAACAACTACTTGAGGAAATATACACAACTATTTGAGGACATATACACAACTACTTGAGGACATGGTGGACATATACACAATTACTTGAGGACATGGTGGACATATACACGACTACTTGACGGCGTATACACAACTATTTGAGGACATATACACAACTACTTGAGGACATGGTGGACATATACAACAACTACTTGAGGAAATATACACAACTACTTGAGGACATGGTGGACATATACAACAACTACTTGAGGAAATATACACAACTATTTGAGGACATATACACAACTACTTGAGGACATGGTGGACATATACACAATTACTTGAGGACATGGTGGACATATACACGACTACTTGAGGACATGGTGGACATATACACAACTACTTGAGGACATAGTGGTCATGTACACAACAACTTGAGGACATATACACAACTACTTGAGGACATAGTGGACATGTACACAACTACTTGACGACATATACACAACTACTTGAGGACATGGTGGACATATACACAACTACTTGAGGACATAGTGGACATGTACACAACTACTTGGTGACATTTCCACAACTACTTGAGGACATAGTGGACATGTACACAACTACTTGACGTATACACAACTATTTGAGGACATATACACAACTACTTGAGGACATGGTGGACATATACACAACTACTTGAGGACATAGTGGACATATACACAACTACTTGAGGACATGGTGGACATATACAACAACTACTTGAAGAAATATACATAACTATTTGAGGACATATACACAACTACTTGAGGACATGGTGGACATATACAACAACTACTTGAGGAAATATACACAACTACTTGAGGACATGGTGGACATATACACAACTACTTGAGGACATGGTGGACATATGCACGACTACTTGAGGACATGGTGGACGTATACACAACTACTTGAGGACACAGTGGACATGTACACAACAACTTGAGGACATATACACAACTACTTGAGGACATGGTGGACATATACACAACTACTTGAGGACATAGTGGCAACTACTTGGTGACATATCCACAACTACTTGAGGACATAGTGGACATGTACACAACTACTTGACGACGTATACACAACTATTTCAGGACATATACACAACTACTTGAGGACATGGTGGACATATACACAACTACTTGAGGACATAGTGGACATATACACAACTACTTGAGGACATGGTGGACATATACAACAACTACTTGAGGAAATATACATAACTATTTGAGGACATATACACAACTACTTGAAGACATGGTGGACATATACAACAACTACTTGAGGATATGTACACAACTACTTGAGGACATGTACACAACTACTTGATGACATATACACAACTACTTGAGGACATATACACAACTACTTGAGGACATGGTGGACATATACAACAACTACTTGAGGATATATACACAACTATTTGAGGACATGTACACAACTACTTGATGACATGGTGGACATACAGTGGTGGTCAAAAGTTTACATACACGTGTAAAGAACATAAAGTCATGGCTGTCTGGAGTTACCAATCATTTCTACAACTCTCTTTTTTTGTGATAGAGTGATTGGAGCACATAGTTGTTGGTTTACCGTGAATTGATTTACGTGGACCCAGACTTAAACAAGTTGAAAAACTTATTCGGGTGTTACCATTTAGTGGTCAATTTTACAGAATATGTACTGTACTGTGCAATCTAGTAATAAAAGTTTCAATCAATCAATCAATCAATCAACCAATCAATCAATCAATCAATCAATCAATCAATCAACCACAAAAAACATTCATGAAGTTTGGTTCTTTTACGAATTTATTATGGGTATACTGAAAATGTGAGCAAATCTGCTGGGTCAAAAGTATACGTACAGCAATGTTATTATTTGCTTACATGTCTCTTGGCAAGTTTCACTGCAATAAGGCGATTTTGGTAGCCATCCACAAGCTTCTGCTTGAATTTTTGACCACAAAATTGGTGCAGTTCAGCTAAATGTGTTGGTTTTCTGACATGGAGTTGTTTCTTCAGCATTGTCCACACGTTTAAGTCAGGACTTGGGGAAGGCCATTCCAAAACCTTAATTCTAGCCTGATTCAGCCTGACATCACATGGACAAACATAAGACCTTCTGGAGGAAAGTTTTACCACCACCATGCTTTACGGTAGTTAGGGTATTCCTGGGATTAAAGGCCTCACATTTTCTCCTCCCAATATATCGCTGGGTATTGTGGCCAAAAAAACGCTCAAGATAAGACCTTCTGGAGGAAAGTTCTGTGGTCAGATGAAACAAAAATGGAGCAGTTTGTCCACAATACCCAGCAATATGTTTGGTGGAGACAAGGCAAGGCCTTTAATCTCAGAAAAACCACTCCTACCGTCAAGCATTGTGGTGGTAGTATTATGCTCTGGGCCTGTTTTGCTGCCAATGGAACAGGTGCTTTAAATGGGACAATGAAAAAGGAGGATTTCCTTCAAATTGTTCAGGACAACCTAAAATCATCAGCCTGGAAGTTAGGTCTTTTAAATGAATAGGATGGCACTTCAAGTTCATGCGTGAAACAAGGCAGGTGGCCAAATACTTTTGGTAATATAGTGTATGTGCTCCAATCACTCTTTCACAAAAAAATAAGAGTTGTAAAAATGATTGGAAACTCAAGACAGCCATGACATTATGTTCTTTTACAAGTGTATGTAAACTTTTGGCCAGGACTGTATATACTGGACAATATCCAACAATAACAGGAAGTAGTCTCTTCATTGGCTCTGCAGCCAACCTTGCATGTGTTGATATTGAGGAGATAAATAAATCAAGGGGGGCGTGAAAATATTCCGTACCCTAGAAAATTGAAACTGTGAGCATCTCTAATGAAGTGTTTTTCAAATAGTGAGGCGGTGCCAGAAAGTCTGGGAAAAGGGGGCGTGAGAGGTAAATAAATAAATGGGTTGTACTTGTATAGCGCTTTTCTACCTTCAAGGTACTCAAAGCGCTTTGACACTACTTCCACATTTACCCATTCACACACACATTCACACACTGATGGAGGGAGCTGCCATGCAAGGCACCAACCAGCACCCATCAGGAGCAAGGGTGAAGTGTCTTGCTCTGGACACAACAGACGTGACGAGGTTGGTAATAGGTGAGAATTGAACCAGGAACGCTCGGGTTGCGCACGGCCACTCACCCCATTGCGCCACGCCGTCCCTAATAGTGTGAGAGCACCTTTCATGTTGGTAAAAACTATCATGATACATACGGATAAAAAAATTAAATATAAACTTCAGGGAGGGGGTGTGAATTAATTAGGCCAGGGGGCACTGAGAGGTGTCGGGATTAAGGGGGCGTGAGATGTAATAGTGTGATAGCACCTTTAATGTTAGCTAAAAACTATCTTGACACATACAAAGACAAACGTAAATATTAACTTCAAGGGGGTGTGAGAGGCAATAGCATTTTTAATGTTAGCTAAGAACTATCTTGAAACACAAATACAAATATAAATACCAACTTCAGGGGGTGTGAGGCAATAGCACTTTTAATCTTAGCTAAGAACTATCTTGACACACAAACACAAACATAAATACTAACTTCAGGGGGGCTTGAAAAATGTTTTTGTCCCTAGGGGGGTGAGAGAACCACTGGTTTATACAAAGCTGCAACACACTTTTCCTTTTTCGGGGGGGTCCCAAGTAGTGTTTTGAAGCAGTTGCCAGATGAGAAATGGTCACTCATGAATACTTGCAGCATGCAGATGGAAAATAACAACAAAGATGATTTGGCAGATGGCAGACAAACATCAGAGGACAACAAGACAAAAAGTGTCAATGTGTTCACATCCACTCAGGCAACAGACATTTTTCAATCAACCCCCTGGGATAAATGCACTTTTTTATTTTCTAACCAAGCTGAAACTTTTAAGTGTGTGTCCCCCCCCCACGCACACGCAGAGTCACGCAATATCCCTTGGAGCCTGCAGCCCTGTCACCCAAACAAACACAGTCGTGGCACGTTTGCCCGTCCACGTACAAACATTTCATTCCACGCACACACAAAAGATCTCCACTCACCAGCCTTGCAGGGATCCTTATAGTCGATAACATCCGCCGTGGCCGCGGGCTCCGCCACCAAGTAGCCCGGATCGATCGCCTCCAAATCGATGGCCAGTATCGCTCCGACGCAGGGCAGCAGAAGCCAACATCTCGCCGTGAGATCCATGGTTGAGTGGGGGGGGAGACGGCCAGACGCCAGGCATAAAAGGTGCAGGCAGAGCGGGGCCGCGGGCAGGAAGAGAGGCGCGGGGGGAGAGAGAGAGAGACAGAGAGAGAGAGAGAGAGAGAGAGAGAGAGAGAGAGGGAGAGAGAGAGAGAGAGAGAGAGAGAGAGAGAGGGAGAGAGAGAGAGAGAGAAATGGGAGGTTTTAGGGGGAAAGGAGATCCTCCGGAGGGCGGACCTCTCTCCGGTGACTGTGGAGGGGGAGTGAGTTGTGTTCCTCCAGCTGGAGCTCCGGGCCACTGCCGGGAAAAGTTCCATGCTCCGGCGGCAAGCTCGCTCCATGGGGGGCGGCAAAAAGACACCTTTTTTTTTAAGTCTTTTTTTTAAAGAGAGGATCCGACATTGTTGTTAGCGACAGCAACTTCGTTGACTGGCTTAATAAGAGTACTTTTAGCTCCGCGCTGAAGTCGCGAGCATTTCCAAACATTTACTCGTTTTAGACGACGTTTAAGGAAACATTTTTTTAAGCGGCGAGTTTGTGGAAAAACACCAGTTCTGACCTTTTTATTGTTGTTTCCGAGCGCAAACACAAGACTTGACCACTCTGCTCATTTAGGCTGTTTGGCGCTATCTGCCGGTCATCACGAAGATTACACTGCTCTGCTTTTCGGACGCTCAATGTAAAATGTTCAGTCAAAAGTGTACATACACTTGTAAAGAACATAATGTCATGGCTGTCTTGAGTTTCCAATAATTTGTACAACTATTATTTTGTTGTGATAGAGTGATTGGAGCACATACTAGTTGGTCACAAAAAACATTCATGAAATTTGGTTCTTTAATGACTATATTATGGGTCTACTGAAAATGTGAGCAAATCTGCTGGGTCGAAAGTATACATACAGCAATGTTAATATTTGCTTACATGTCCTTTGGCAAGTTTCACTGCAATAAGGCGCTTTTGGTAGCCATCCACAAACTTCTGCTTGAATTTTTGACCACTCCTCTTAAAAAAAAATGGTGCAGTTCAGCTAAATGTGTTGGTTTTCTGACATGGACTTGTTTCTTCAGCATTGTCCACACGTTTAAGTCAGAACTTTGGGAAGGCCATTCTAAAACCTTAAATCTAACCTGATTTAGCCATTCCTTGACCACTTTTGAAGTGTGTTTGGGGTCAATGTCCTTGACCACATCTGCGGTCCTCTACAAAGTTTTTCATAGTCATTCTCATTGACATCCCACTGGGTTGTGAGCTTTTCCTTGCCCTTATGTGTGATCTGAACCGAGGATGACGTTGTGGCTTGTGCAGCCCTTTGAGACACTTGTGATTTAGGGCTATAAAAGTAAAAAAATATATATATGTACGTGTATGTGTGTATATGTATATATATATATATATATATGTATATATATATATATATATATTAGCGAGGTTAGCGAGCGGTGAAGACACCTTTTTATTTTTATAAGAAGGCTAAAAATAAAAAGGTGTCTTCACCGCTCTGCAATGTATATATATATATATATATATATATATATAAGCGAGGTCAGCGAGCGGTGAAGACACCTTTTTATTGTTAGTCTTCTTTTGAAGAGAGAATCCAACATTGTTGTTACCAACACAAACTTCTTTAGCTAGCTAAAATGCGACTACTTTTAGCTCCAAGCTAAAGTGGCGAACGTTTCCAAACGCGACATATTAAGGACTCATTTTAGACGATATTTAAGGATACATTTTTTACACTGTAAGTTTGTGGGGGAAAAAAAACAATTCTGACCATTTTATATTTCTTTCTGATGTCAAACACAACAGACTTGACGATGGCACCGCAAATTTTTGGAGCTCCCTGCTGGTCATTACAAATATTACACTGCTCTGCTTTTTTGACGCCGACTGAATTTTGTGAACTGATTTGTGTTTACATGCAATTCTGCTGACACTTTAAAAGTCAGTTTGTTACAACAGTGTTTTGAAATTCAGTGTGAAAATGTGTTGCTTCAAAACTCAGCTGGTTCTGTAACAGCATGGCTTGGTTCAGTCTAAATTTACAGGAAGTGAGGTTTGAAGCAACACATATTTTTCACTGAATTCTTGTATAGATTCTCAAAGTGGAGCCTTAGCTGGAGTGGGAGGTGGGTTAGTTTCCAGTAGTCCTAGTCCATCTCACTTCAACACACAGAGGTCTCTGGAACCAGTCATCTCCATAGGGGAGGGTAGTTGTTTAGGGCACGTCCGACTGGTAGGAGACGACAGGGAATAATGTCAATAATGTCAATGAACTTTTTTGAGCAACATCATAGGGGCGCAATCAGCGAACATCACCTGCATTGTTAGCCACCTCGTGCTAGCAGTTTTTTACCATTTAGAATGCACAAAAAAGGGAAAATTCTGGTCTCACATACGGTTTGTGGATTACAGGCAAACTTCCAATACACCCTTTCTTTATCTTTTTCTCTAGCTGCTGGGGCACCCTGGAAGTCTTCTCGTGTCACCACCTTTGAAAGTCGTTTAAGTAATAATAAAAGTTGATTATTATTGGTTCAAAAAATACGGTTCTGGATCTTCATTGGTCCTAAAGTTGTCGTCTCTCATGAAGTCCGTCATGATGAAATAGTGTTGTTGTTGTTGACATAAGTAGTGTTGTTAGGCGCTGTGTCAAATCAATATGTCCAGGAGAGAAGTTAGGGTAATGTTTAAAATGACTAATTAGTATAAATATTACATAGACATTAGGAAAGTGCCTGTTTCAACATGCATATAAAACATGGCTGGAAATTTTAGAAAGAAAATTTGAGGCTTTCGGGCAGCACGGTGATAGAGGGGTTAGTGGGTTCAATCTTTCTGTGTGAAGTTTGCATGTCCTCCCCGTGACTGCGTGGGTTCCCTCCGGGTACTCCGGCTTCCTCCCACCTCAAAAGACATGCACCTGGGAATAGGTTCATTGGCAACACTAAATTGGCCCTAGTGTGTGAATATTTGTCCCTGTGATGAGTGGGCGACTTGTCCAGGGTGTAACCCGCCTTCCGCTCGATTGCAGCTGAGATAGGCTCCAGCGCCCCCCGCAACCCCGAAGGGAATAAGTGGTAAAAAATGGATGGATGGCTTTAGAGGTTTTCAAATTTTTCCAACAAATATTTTTGGTATATTAGATGGAATTTTTAAATTAAAAATCCATCTACTTATATAGTAAGATGGAATTTTTAGGTAAAAATGTAATGTAATTATAAATTAGATGGATTTTTTAAAAGTATTGTCCGATCAGGAGAAATGTGAAAAGTATATGAATAAGAAGACATAATGAACCTTTTTGAGCAACATTATAAGCGCTATAAGCGAATTTCCATCACCGGCATTGTTAACCACCTTGTGTTAGCAGTTTTTTACAATATAGAATGCACAAAAAAAGGGAATATTCTTGTCTCACGTAGGGATTGTGGATGATGGGCAAACTTTTAAATATACTTTATTTTTCTCAAGCTGCTTGAGCTTGAGGAAAGTCATAAACTTTGAAAACCGTTGAAAAATAAAAAAATGGTGAAAACTGTTAGGTCAGTGGTTCAAAAAGATAAGGTTTTGGATGGGTTCCAAAGTTTTCGATGAAATCTGCAAAGACTAGTGGTAGTTATTGTTGAAAATATGACATGTTATCATCGTGTCTGATACTGCTTACAGGCAGAATAAGAGATATGACTTGCATTGTTTGCTGCCTCGTGCTAGCAGTCTATTAATATTTAGAATGCATAGAAAAGGGAAGGATGTGTACCTTTCAGTTGGGATAATCAGCAACATTTAAAAAATATATATATATATATTTTTCTTAAGCTGCTGCAGCTCCCCCAAAGTCCTCATGCTTGGCCCACCAGTGAAATATGTTGAAGGCAGCTTTTCACCGTGTGATACGCCACACACATTACTGATATTAGTGCAAACATCAATGTGAGTTCACTTCTGTTTTTACTTCAGATACCACACTGATATTAGCTGATAACCATACTAATCCCATGTGATACCAACAGGAATGATACTACTATAGTCACATGAGTCAAACAGAGAACAGTGATAGGTATGAAAAACACATTTATTATTGACTGTCTGGAATGGACTCGCGCTGTCTTTAAGTTCAGGTGGAGTGCCATTTGGGTTTTTTGGCGACACAAAGTGGCCACAATAATGCATTCAATTAAGCCCATGAGTTTTGACAGATTCAGTTGAATAATGCGGACACGTTTGTTACTGGACACTTTGCAATCACCTGTGTGACGTTGGCCCCGTGCCTTGTCCAAATCTCCCTAAACCAGTCCCAGTTGTTTGTGCTGCAAACATTTTTGGTCTAATTATTATAGTATTTAGGTTATTACCATGTAATTAAGGGGTTATTATTCATGAATAGTCCGCAACTCTCTCAAATCTCCCTAAACCAGTCCAAATTGTTTGTGCTGCAAACATGTTGGTCAAACCATTATAGTTTTTAGGTTATTACCATGTAATTAACATATTATTCATGAATAGTCCCCAACTCTGTCAAATCTCCCTAGACCAGTCCCAATTGTTTGTGCTGCAAACATGTTGGTCTAACTATTATAGGTTTTGTGTTATTACCATGTAGATAACGTGTTATTCATGAATAGTCCCCAACTCTGTCAAATCTCCCTAAACCAGTCTCAATTGTTTGTGCTGCAAACATTTTTGGTCTAATTATTATTATTTTAATCAACATGTTATTATTCATGAATAGTCCCCAACTCTGTCAAATCGCCCTAAACCAGTCCCAATTGTTTGTGCTATAAACATTTTTGGTCTATTATAGTTTTAGTTCAAGTTTTATGTTATTACCATGTAATTAATGTGTCATTATATATAAATAATCTCCAACTATGTCCAAATTGCCCAACACTAGTCCCAATTGTTTGTGCTGTCATTATTTTGCTCTTACTATTCGAGTAATCAAGTTTTTAACATGTTATAGTATTATTTGTAAACAGCCTTTCAATTTTGCTGCCCCAGTTGTTTGTGCTGTACAAAGTTTTGGTCTAGTAGTTTTTATATTACTTAGGAATTAAGATGAAAAATCAGCTCTATAAAACCTTAACATTCAAATGATCCTAGTTAGCCCAAAACATTTAGCAGCGCAAGATTGGGGAGATTTCGACCATGTGGGGGCGCTAACTTCACACAGATTCAATGAATGTCACTGGTTGCGTTTGTCTAGCTTGTGTGCTATCATGTGTTTGGCTGTGGTGTAGCTGGTAGCTCCCAGTAGCCTATAGCCTAGCATGTTCACTTTTTTCAAAACAACTTAGAAGAAAGGGTGTGTGGATTGTATGACATTAGCTGTCTAAACAAGTAAACACGCTGCAGGACTGCTTGTATTGGACATTTTACACACAAACCAGTATCAGTCAATGCTGATAAGACAAATATAAACATCAGATTTTTAAAAAAAAGGGCCAGTATGAGTTATGTATTATATTTGGACTACAAGATTATGATGTGATACTTTGAAAGTGTCCTTGCATGAATAGAGAAGACAATCATCTCATTTACTATTGCAGACAGTGTGGGCCGTGTTAGGCCATGGAGCATTAGAGAAAACTCAAGACAAGTATGGTTATTGGCAGGGAGATACTCACAGAACATCAATATATTATGACATGTTTACATGTAATCTACAAACCCCGTTTCCATATGAGTTGGGAAATTGTGTTAGATGTAAATATAAACGCAATACAATGATTTGCAAATCATTTTCAACCCATATTCAGTTGAATATGTTACAAAGACAACATATTTGATGTTCAAGAAGATAAACATTTTTTTTGCAAATAACTTTGAATTTCATGCCTGCATCACGTGCCAAAGTAGTTGGGAAAGGGCATGTTCACCACTGTGTTACATCACCTTTTCTTTTAACAACACTCAAACGTTTGGGAAGTGAGGAAACTAATTGTTGAAGCTTTGAAAGTGGAATTATTTCCCATTCTTGTTTTATGTAGAGCTTCAGTCGTTCAACAGTCCGGGGTCTCCGCTGTCATATTTTACGCTTCATAATGCACCACACATTTTCGATGGGAGACAGGTCTGGACTGCAGCCGGGCCAGGAAAGCACCCGCACTCTTTTTTTACGAAGCCACGCTGTTGTAACACTTGTCTTGCTGAAATAAGCAGGGGCGTCCATGATAACGTTGCTTGGATGACAACATATGTTGCTCTAAAACCTGTATGGACCATTCAGCATTAATGGTGCCTTCACAGATGTGTAAGTTACCCATGCCTTGGGCACTAATACACCCCCATACCATCACAGATGCTGGCTTTTGAACTATGTGCCTATAACAATCCGAATGGTTATTTTCCTCTTTGTTTTGGAGGACACCACGTCCTCTGTTTCCAAATATAATTTGAAATGTGGACTCGTCAGACCACAGAACACTTTTCAACTTTGCATCAGTCCATTTTAGATGGGCTCAGGCCCAGCCAAGCCGGCGGCGTTTCAGGATATTGTTGATAGATGGGTTTGGCTTTGCAGAGTAGAGTTTAACTTGCACTTACAGATGTAGCGACCAACTGTAGTGACTGACAGTGGTTTTATGAAGTGTTCCTGAGCCCATGTGGTGATATCCTTTACACACTGATGTCGTTTTTTTGATGTAGTACCGTCTGAGGGATCAAAAGTCCGTAATATCATCGCTTACGTGCAGTGATTTCTCCAGATTCTCAGAACTTTTTGATGATTTTACGGCCTGTAGATGGTAAAATCCCTAAATTCCTTGCAATAGCTCGTTGAGAAATGTTCTAAAACTGTTCGACAATTTGCTTACAAAGTGGTGACCCTCACCCCATCCATGTTTGTGAATTACTTAGCATTTCATGGAAGCTACTTTTATACCCAATCATGGCACCCAACTGTTCCGAATTAGTCTGTTCACCTGTGGGATGTTCCATATAAGTGTTTGATGAGCATTCCTCAACTTTATCAGTATTTATTGCCACCTATTCCAACTTCTTTGCTGCTGGCATCAAATTCTAAAGTTAATGATTATTTGCACAAAAAAAAAATGTTTATCAGTTTGAACATCAAATATGTTGTCTCTGTAGCACATTCAATTGAATATGGGTTGAAAATGATTTGCAAATCATTGTATTCCGTTTATATTTACATCTAACACAATTTCCCAACTCATATGGAAACGCGGTTTGTAGATGAAGATGTCAAACCACAAATGTCCACTCTGGTGATTCCACAACTGTGTTATCAGCAGCAGATCCCGTCACATTGTGTTGTTCACAGGCTCTCAGCTGACACGTCGCTGAAACACAAAAGTCCAATTTAGAGGAGCTCTGTTATGTACAGTCCTGGTCAAAAGTTTACATACACTTGTAAAGAACATAATGTCATGGCTTTCTTGACTTTCCAATCATTTCTACAACTCTTATTTTGTTGTGATAAAGTGATTGGAGCATATACTTGTTGGTCACAAAAAACATTCATGAAGTTTGCTTCTTTTATTAATTTATTATGGGTCTACTGAAAATGTGAGCAAATCTGCTGGGTCAAAAGTATACGTACAGCAATGTTAATATTTGCTTACATGTCCCTTGTCAAGTTTCACTGCAATAAGGCGCTTTTGGTAGCCATCCACAAGCTTCTGCTTGAATTTTTGACCACTCCTCGTGACAAAATTGGTGCAGTTTTGCTAAATGTGTCTATTTTCTGACATGGACTTGTTTCTTCAGCATTGTCCACACATTTAAGTCAGGACTTTAGGAAGGCCATTCTAATACCTTCATTCTGGCCTGATTTAGCCATTCCTTTACCACTTTTGATGTGTGTTTGGGGTCATTGTCCTGTTGGAACACCCAAACCTCCGGGCTGATGATTTTAGATCTGTATGTCCATTTTTGTTTCGCCTGACATCACATGGACAAAGATAAGACCTTCTGGAGGAAAGTTCTGTGGTCAGATGAAACAAAAATTTAACTGTTTGGCCACAATATCCAGCAATATGCCTTTAATCCCAGGAACACCATAACTACCGTCAAGCATGGTGGTGGTAGTATTATGCTCTGGGGTTGTTTTGCTGCCAATGGAATTGGTGCTTTAAATGGGACAATGAAAAAGGAGGATTACCTCCAAATTCTTCAGGACAAGCTAAAATCATCAGCCTGGAGTTTGGGTCTTGGGCGCAGTTGTGTTCCAACAGGACAATGACCCCAAACACACCTCAAAAGAGGTAAAGGAATTGCTTATTCAGGCTAAAATGAAGGTTTTAGAATGGTCTTCTTAAATGTGTGGACAATGCTGAAAAAACAAGCCCGTGTCAGAAAACCAACACATTTAGCTGAACTGCACCAATTTTGTCAAGAGGAGTGGTCAAAAATGCAACCAGAAGCTTGCTAGAAGCCTGTGGATGGCTACCAAAAGCGCCTTATTGCAGAGAAACTTGCCAAGGGACATGTAAGCAAATATTAACATTGCTGTATGTATATTTTTGACCCAGCAGATTTGCTCACATTTTCAGTAGACCCATAATACATTCATAAAAGAAGCACACTTCATGAATGTTTTTTGTGACCAAGAAGTATGTGGTTCAATCACTATATAAAAAAAATAAGAGTTGTAGAAATGATTGGAAACATGTTCTTTACAAGTGTATGTAAACTTTTGACCACCACTGTATAGGTCTGCTTATCTTTCTTCGAATATAATCCTGCAAGAATGAAACATGATGAGCACATCATCAGCTCTTCTGGGAGTTCTAAACAAATTTTCTCCTACAGGTAGCAGATAGCAGTTAACATGGCATGTTGTATTGCAGTATGATTTTGACATGAAGATATATCACTCAGAGGTCTTCAACAGGGGTACGTCACTCCACCCCAGGGATTCCCAGGTGGTGACATTTTTTGGGATGTTTTTATGTTCTACCCCTGCAACTTTGCCATGGATGTGTCTTCAGATAAATATGAATATTGATCCCACAAACTGTCATGTAAGCATAAAGAAATTGTAGTATTGCTATCATTTTAGCATTTACAATAGCTAGCAATTAGCACTCTAGTTGTCAAGGAGCATTTAGCGCTCTAGTTGCCAGCTAGCAATTAGGGCACCAGTTGTCAGCTGGCGATTAGCAATCTAGTTACCGTTGGCACGCTAGTATTTAGCTAGCGATTAACAAATAGATGTCAGCTAGTGATTAACACACTCGTTGGAATTAACGTGCCAGTTTCAGATAGAAATTAGTTGTCAGGCAGCGATTAGCACACTAGTTAGTCGCCAGCTAACAATTGGCATGTAAGTTGCCAGCAAGCAATCAACAGGCTAGTTGTCAGCTAGCGAGTAACACTTTAGGTGACAGCTAACGATTAGCATTCTGGTTGCTAGCTAGAGATTGACGCTCTAGTTGTTAGCTAGCAAATAGAGCTCTCTTAGTTGTCAGCTAGCAGGTTAACGCTCTCGTGGACAACTGGTGATTAGCGCACTAGTTGTCAGCTAGTGATTGGAGCACTAGCTGCCAGCCAGTGATTACATTAGATGTTAGCTGGGGATTAGTCCCAGCTTTCATGTAGCAAATGGCGCTTTAGTTGCCGGGTCGCGGTTGGTGCACTAGTTTTCAGTTAGCGATTGGTGCACTTGTGGCAGCTAGCGAGTTACCTGCTAGTTCACAGCCAGCGATCAGCACGCTACTTGTCAGCTAATGAGTTACACTCTACTTGCCAGCTAGAGATTAACTTCATGGTTGTCAGCAAGCGATTGGCGTGCTAGTTCCCAAGTAATGATTAGTGCACTCGTAGTCAGCTAGTGATTGGAGCACTCGTTGGGATTAATGTGCCAGTTTCAGAAAGTGATTACTTGTCAGCTAGCGATTAGCACAATAGTTGTCAGCTAATAATTGCCGTGTAAGTAGCCAACAAGCAATCGGCGCGCTAGTTGGCAGCTAGCGATTATCTCTTTAGTTGACAGCTAACGATTAGCATTCTGTTTGCCAGCTAAAGATTGACGCTCCAGTGGACAACTGGCGATTTGTGCACTAGTTGTCAGCCATCCAGCGGGACGCACCTTCTGTTCGTGCTTGTGACTTCACCAGCTTGGCTGAGGGCCGTGGTTCTGCTGGGCTGTGCTCCTCGAAGCATCACAGTTATGGAAGTGGGGCCTTTCTGCCCTAACAACACACAAACACAAATGCTTAGTGCTAAAAATACACAATGTTTTGTCAGCGATGGGAGGAAAATAAGACAGAAGTCAGATTCCACTTTTTATTTGAACATCAGCGATACAGGGCAGCGTTTACATGCAAATGATTCAATGGAGGCTTTACAAAATATTATGGAATGATAAGACAATAAAAAAAAAAAAAACAGACAGCAAAAATGAGGCAGCAATATTCTCTATCACACATAAGATGGGAAGTGATAATAAGGAAAGTGTACCCAGACACACAAACACACACATCAGACGGACACAAAGTGGCAGCGTTCAGCGCGGCCGTCGTGCTCTGGCAGTTGCAGACGTACCGGCGCTCTGGTTGCTGATGTGGGCCAAGCTTGGCAAACTGCTGGCCAGCTTGGCCAGTCCGCTGTTTGTTAGCAGCTGGTGGATGGCATTGGTTTTGGCCACGCCCCCTGTGGTGACCACAGGCACCGCGTGGAGGAGAGTGCTGCTGCTGCTGCTGGTAGAGGCGGAGCTCAAGACCTGACGCTGGGCCTTGTTGCCAGACAAGGTCTTTGGGGGGGAAGCAGACACAATACATCATTTTGGTACACTACTGTATACATGATGAAGTTCTAATTTGACACACACTACTGTATACATGATGAAGTTCTAATTTGACACATACACACTATTGTATACATGATGGGACACTACTGTATACATGATGGAGTTATAAGTTGATACACACTACTGTATACATGATGGAGTTATAAGTTGATACACACTACTGTATACATGATGGGACAAACTACTGTATACATGATGGAGTTATAATTTGACACACTACTGTATACATGATGGAGTTATAATTTGACACACTACTGTATACGTGATGGGACACACTACTGTATACATGATAGAGTTATAAGTTGATAGACACACTACTGTATAAATGATGGGACAAACTACTGTATACATGATGGATTTATAAGTTGATACACACACTACTGTATATATGATGGAGTTATGATTTGACACTCACAGTACTGTATACATGATGGGACACACTATAAATGATGGGACACACACAACTGTATACATGATGGGACACACTATACATGATGGGGCACACACACTACTGTATACATGATGGGACACACTATACATGATGGGACACACACGCTACTGTATACATGATGGGACACACTACTGTATACATGAGACACACTGTACATGATGGGGCACACACACTACTATATACATGATGGGACACACACTAGTGTATACATGATGGGACACACACATACATACTCAAACATTCCTGAAACAGGTTTCGCTTCACATATTTTTAACAGCCTCAGATCAACAGCAGAACAAAGTCTGTTTATTCATTTTGTATGTTTTGGGATACACTTTTTTTCAATGCTGTGACTGTTGTGATTTTATGAATTTGTCATCAATGTTTTAAATGTTCCTTGTAACCTTAGCCTTCAACAAACACTGCTATGATGTTTTACTTGTTTTAGGCTTTTAAGTAGATGGCAGTGAAAGCACATCGAGCTCATTGTAAAATTACTGTACTCTTTTTATGACTAATTGGTACTTGACATATGCTAACTTTTTTAGGCAATTTTGCAGCAAAACACCTGAGAGTCATAAAACTCGGTACTTGACACATGCTATTGGTTAGCATGCAGAGGGTTAACGTTCTTGCATGCTAACTTTTCCAGCCGATTTTGCAGCCAAACACCTGAGTCATAAAAGTTGGTACCTGAGCCATGCTAACTGTTAGCATGCTAACTTGTAAAGCCAATTTTGCAGCCAGACACCTGATAGTCATTTAACTTAATACTTGACACATGCCAACTTTTAGCATGCTAACTTGTTTAGCTAATTTTGCAGCCAAACACCTGAGAGTCATATAACTTGGTACTTGACACATGCCAACTGTTAGCATTCTAACTTGTTAGAGCCAATTTTGCAGCCAAACACCTGAGAGTCATATAACTTGGTACTTGAAACATGCCAACTGTTAGCATTCTAACTTGTTTAGCCAATTTTGCAGCCAAACACCTGAGAGTCATAAACTTGGTACTTGAAACATGCTAACTGTTAGCATGCTAACTTGTTTAGCCAATTCTGCAGCCAAACAGCTTAGAGTCATAAAACTTGGTACTTGACACATGCTAACTGTTGGCATCCTTACATTCATAGCCAATTTGTAGCCAAACACACTTCACGGTCATATGACTGGGTACTTGACGTGCTCTATTAGCATGAGTTGTGCTTGCGTATTTCAGAAAATTTCACATTTCAGCATTTATACACAATTTTTCTAAAATGTCATGTTCCATTTTTATTTTGTAATGTTCTAATCTGGCATATTTTGATTTTGTCTTTAGAATATGTCACAGGCGAATAAAAAAAAAAAAACAGCTGCCAGGCCGCAACTTTGGACACCTCCATACGAGACACATTCTGTCCGACTCGGTGGGAGTGAGACATCGATGAGGGCTGGACGATAAACTGATATCAACTGATATTTCACGATAAACACACGTAATCCATATCAATAATAAAAAAGGGGTTATAATAGTCATTACTATATAACAGAAAGAAACATCACCATTGTTGTTGGTAAATAGGACAATGAGCAATTATCATTACACTTCAACATCTCTAACATGCCTCTTTGCAAGGGCAGTACTGCAATATCTGCTCTTAATTGCTGTACCCTGGACGAATAAAGGTTAAATGTATACATATATACTTGTGCTGTCAAATATATATATATATATATATATATATATATATATATATATATATATATATATATATATATATATATATATATATATATATATATATATATATACACACACATACATACACACACATTCATATATATACATACATTTACTTACATACATACATATACCCCGTTTCCATATGAGTTGGGAAATTGTGTTAGATGTAAATATAAACGGAATACAATGATTTGCAAATCATTTTCAACCCATATTCAATTGAATAAACTACAAAGACAAGATACAGGGACGGCGTGGCGCAGTGGAAGAGTGGACGTGCACAACCCGAGGGTCCCTGGTTCAATCCCCACCTAGTACCAACCTCGTCACGTCCGTTGTGTCCTGAGCAAGACACTTCACCCTTGCTCCTGATGGGTGTTGGTTAGCGCCTTGCATGGCAGCTCCCGATATTAGTGTGTGAATGTGTGTGTGAATGGGTATATGTGGAAGTAGTGTCAAAGCGCTTTGAGTACCTTGAAGGTAGAAAAGCGCTATACAAGTACAACCCATTTATTTATTTATTTGATGTTCAAACTCATAAACTTTTTTTTTTTTTTGCAAATAACTTAGAATTTCATGGCTGCAACACGTGCCAAAGTAGTTGGGAAAGGGCATGTTCACCACTGTGTTACATCACCTTTTCTTTTAACAACACTCAATAAACGTTTGGGAACTGAGGAAACGAATTGTTGAAGGTGTGAAAGTGGAATTCTTTCCCATTCTTGTTTTATGTAGAGCTTCAGTCGTTCAACAGTCCGGGGTCTCCGCTGTCGTATTTTACGCTTAAAAATGTGCAACACATTTTCGATGGGAGACAGGTCTGGACTGCAGGCGGGCCAGGAAAGTACCCGCACTCTTTTTTCACGAAGCCACGCCGTTGTAACACTTGTCTTGCTGAAATAAGCAGGGGCGTCCATGATAACATTGCTTGGATGACAACATATGTTGCTCTAAAACCTGTATGGACCTTTCAGCATTAATGGTGCCTTCACAGATGTGTAAGTTACCCATGCCTTGGGCACTATTACACCCCCATACCGTCACAGATGCTGGCTTTTGAACTTTGCGCCTATAACAATCCGAATGGTTATTTTCCTCTTTGTTCTGGAGCACACCACATCCTTTGTTTCTAAATATAATTTGAAATGTGGACTCGTCAGACCACAGAACACCTTTCCACTTTGCATCAGTGCATCTTACGTGAGCTCGGGCCAAGCCAAGTCGGCGGCGTTTCTGGATATTGTTGATAAATGGGTTTGGCTTTGCATAGTAGTTTGAACTTGCACTTACAGATGTAGCGAACAACTGTAGTTACTGACAGTGGTTTTATGAAGTGTTCCTGAGCCAATGTGGTGATATCCTTTACACGCGGATGTCAGTTTGAGATGCAGTACCACCTGAGGGATCAAAAGTCAGTAATATCGCTTACGTGCAGTGATTTCTCCAGATTCTCAGAACTTTTTGATGATTTTATGGCCCGTAGATGGTAAAATCCCTAAATTCCTTGCAATAAATCGTTGAGAAATGTTCTAAAACTGTTGGACAATTTGCTTACAAAGTGGTGACCCTCACCCTATCCTTGTTTGTGAATTAATTTGCATTTCATGGAAGCTGCTTTTATACCCAATCATGGCACCCAACTGTTCCGAATTAGCCTGTTCACCTGTGGGATGTTCCATATAAGTGTTTGATGAGCATTCCTCAACTTTATCAGTATTTATTGCCAACTTTCCCAACTTCCTTGTCACGTGTTGCTGGCATCAAATTCTAAAGTTAATGATTATTTGCAAAAAAAAAAAAAAGTTTATCAGTTCGTCTTTG